>NW_023614961.1:0-61140 GCF_013339695.2 Rhipicephalus sanguineus
AAGCTCATTCGTATAGCATTAGTTCCTTGCTATCGCTCATTGCTTCGCTCTTGCGGCGAAAACTGTGACTTTTTTACTGTGTCGGCAGCTGGGATCATTGCGGCACCTGGCGGAGCAGATGATCACCACCGAGCTTTTCTACGTAGCCTCTGAGATCCACTTCGACGCAGCGCGATACAAGCGTAACCAGGAATACACCGGGGCACACGAACGCCGACGTGTGAGTGATACTAACAGATACCTAAGTTCAGGATAGGGTCGCGTCCATATCTCTTTTTTCTAATTCAAGAGCTCAGTTCGGATGCATGGAAATAAATGTGTCGCATTATTATGCTAGAACTGTTTCATCGGTACATGCTCCACTTTGTGATTACGGAGGAAATCATTTCTAACTAAACTGGCTTGACAACCGTGGCGTACGCCGGAAACACCATCGAACATGTGGAAAGCACAGTTGGTAACTTCGATCTACTTCACACGCTCACCGTTTGCTTTACTTGTTCTGTATTTACTAGCCGTCGTCATATCTATAGTTTGAGGATGAGGTCGCTTTCATGCGATCTATCCCTCCGGTATTTACATTTCATATTTTCTCTCCCCCCCCCCTCCTGCCCTTGTTTCTGCATTGCTGCCTCCAATAGATAAAAAACGTTAACTACACGAACGCGGCGCTGCTTCGCATTCGGATGCTGCGCGCATTAGTCGCGTGAAAAATGTAGAACGCAGCTGAGTTGCAGTCACCAAAAACTCAACGTTGTGCTGAGCATACGAGGCGAGGGCGTTAAAGCTTTCCTCACCATCACGTTCGAAACGCACGCTTTCTGTGAACAAAAAAAAAAAAAAAACAGAAAAACTTAGAGGCACTTCATTCTACTTACGTGCATAGATCGCGAGATCACGGCGCGTCTGGGTGGTCTGCTATATCGACGTTCAGTAGACTCATTTTACGATCGTACGCCCGTCTCAAGTGTAAGAGCTCTCCTCCCCCCCATAACCAAGCCGATGTTCAGCCTTGTATGGTGGACATAGTAATGCTAAGCGCTTGTAAGGACAAGGCCAACAGGAAGTGTGCTTCCTTTTGTCTTATCCTTGAAGCGCGTTTGAAGTTACACTGTCACATAACTTCACTTGGTCATCCGAGCTTGCGCTTCAGATTCTCATTTGGCAACGAGGCTATGTCAGTGACGTGATCACTTGGTCATGGGCTCTAATTGGTAAGGTGAATTTTCTGAGGAGCAGGCATTATCCGTGGGTCAAGTCAATTTTAGAATTGACTGCTCTAATTGGGCGAGGTCAATTTTCTGGGGAGTAGGAATTATCCGTGGGTCAAGTCAATTTTAGAACTGGGCACCCAAGGCAGCGTGATGTCATCGCTTGGTCAGGTGAGTTTCTCGCCAGCGGATGTTAACGACCGTGCTCGCAGGGCACTCGCCGGATTTTCGCTTATGGGGCGTTAACGATGTCGCATTAAAGATGTACTACTGGTTCGCGTACCCTGTCTCGTGATGCTCAGGTTGTTGTTGACCGACTCGTCCGAAGTGTCCTCGAAGAGATCCGTGAACAGGAAGAGCGGGTCTTCAGATGCGTCCTGTAAGGATAATAGCAAAACACCGAGCGTGAAATGCCGAACAGATGTTCTTGAAAGATCCAGTGGTTGCAGCCTTACTAGTACGCATGTATAAGCATATTTTCTCGTGCATAACCTGCACAAAAAATAAAAATGTTTGGAGCTAAAGAAAAAATAACAAAAAAACTCATATTCCGGTTTGCATAGGTGGCTTCACAACATAGCTTCACAGCGAGGCAAGGAAGCTAGCTTCGCGCAAATACGCGCGGATCGTTTTTAGGAAAATTTCAGCGGATCGTTATACGTGTGAAAAAACGGATATGGCGAAAATATTACTTGTAACGCCGGATTATGAAAGTGGCTCCATATAACAACCAGCATGTGTCGAGCGTATATTGCGACACCATTTTCGTGTTTTAGCGCGTACTGCGATGCAGTTATCTGCAACACCCCACGTAGAGAAAATTCGATAATTATCTAAACTGACATAAAATTACTTGTTCCGCGAAGTAAATGTTCGAATCTGCCTGATGATCCAGCCAGTATTTTGCTACCAGCTTACGCAAGTCGGCAGGCCTAACCATGCAAAAACAAGGAAAAATGAGACTGCCATGGGGTCTCCACGGCAATAGATGACAAACGCATCCGCCATCGTCATATAATAATAATATCTGGAGTTAACGTCCCAAAACCACCATATGATTATGAGAGACGCCGTAGTGGAGGGCTCCGGAAATTTCGACCACCTGGGGTTCTTTAACGTGCACCTAAATAAGTGCACGGTCCTCGAACATTTTCGCCTCCATCGAAAATGCAGCCGCCGCGGCCCATCGTCATATTTACCAAGCACCTTTGCCATCGGTAGCACGGAAAAGTTGCACAGATGCCGCCTTGAGCTGCGGTTGTTCAGATGTATACCACAATTCGAGAGCAAGTGAGGAGGTTATGAGACTTCTTATTTTACGGAGACAGATACCTTAAATTTACAGAATCACTATCTTTGGCATCGCCCCAAGAACTTAGGAACGGCGCTGCAGACTGCGCTGATACGGTATCCTAATGTCACGACTGAAGATATATCTGAGTGCTGGGAGTATACATTTGGAAGGCACATGTGATATCTAGCCTCGTTGTGTACGTGCAAGTAGACGTCAGCATGCTTTGTAATGACATTAAAGGGACACTAAAGTGAAACAATGAAAGGGTTTAGATTGATAAACTTTGCTGTCGTTAATTTCACCATCATAAGTTTATTAATAGAGGAGAAAATCAAGGTAAAAGTTAATTTTTAAAAATCTCGCGCGGAAATGCGCGCGCGTGACGTCACGGATTTCAAGCTGTATTCGTCGTATTTGGCGACAGTGGCTGAACGAAATTTCCTGAAACTTGGTATGGTAAGTCTATGGCCGCCTCAGAGGTCAATGTACTTCATTTTCCCGATTAGAAACAACGTAGGTCACGGTAGACGCCGTTAAAATCTTTGACGTCGCGGCGTTTGGTGCAGGAATTTCAAGGTGGCGTCGCCACACGCACTTTCTTTTTTGCGCGTTTTTTTTTTCGCTTAACAAGCGTCCTCTGGCGTCAAGCGTGGTGATCTTGGAACTGTGAGAGTAATTTACTGATATGATCGAAAAATTGTTTTTCTCTTTACTGTCCCTTTAAATGGGTACTGGCACCTTTTTTCGAAGGCGGGTTTACTCCGCCATACAAATCTCCTGTATGCAGAGACGGCTCTGAGCAAGTGTGAAGCTCAGCGAATGCCGATAAGGTATTTTATATTGATATTAAAAACAATTTTTCCGTGGCGCACCTACCGACATCGACACTAGCTTGACGTCACGCTGCAGTACCGATTCTGATGACTTCACGCTGCAGTCTGGCTAGTTGCGTTGACGTTATAGGCACCAAAACTTCCAAGATGGCCGCTTGTGCGTCACCAAAACATTAGAAATGGTCGCTTGTGCGTCACCAACAGAGCCACGGTGCGGAGCGGCCGTAGAAACGTCACTATACATTGTGCGAGCACGTGACGAGAAACTCATACCGTGTTGTGACGTCAGGGTACAGTACGAACCGAAACTAGTTTTTTAAAAACATACTGTAATTACTTTTTCAGGATGCACTCGCGCTTAGCACTACCTTTTCTAGGCTTTTGAAGGCTTGACCTTTCATTTGACGCAACAAAACGACAACTGAAAATTTCCTGTCAGTACCCCTTTAAGGTCTGCCGAGATACTTTGCCAATGATTAGTATATTGCACTAGAAGCCCAAATTCAACGCGATCAGCCTGACAGTGCGCTAGAGTACTTCCACGACGTTCCACCAGATCGTATACCGGGAACGACGTGTTGGATCGCTGAGGCTGGCCGAACGTGAAGACGGGCATCGTGGCCGGAATTGGAGGAGGCAGAGCTAGGCGCGGCGGCGGCACGGGCGGCGAGACGGTCGATGCCAGAGCGATGACCGGGTGCTGCTCCTGTTGCTCCTGCTGCATCTTCCTCAGCTGCCGTCGGGGACCCAAGATCGCGTCCAGCGAAGCCGACGACGTGGACGGCGTCATCATGTCGGCCAGCAGGCTCGAACGGCCTGGCGCAGAAGGGCACAGCGGCCACGGTTCCTGGAAAGCACGAAACGCGATATAAGTATCTGTAGTAACCGGAAAATATCAGTCATCGATTCCTAGGCTAACAACCTGCGAGAAACTGGCGTGACGAAACACGTGAGAACTACGAGAAGATAGGCTGATCGAAAAAAATAACGCAATCTTTACACAATTAACAAACAAGATAAGCACAAGATACGCATAAGCTGGCTGGCGTTGTCTACGCCGATTACCTAAGTAACCGAGCGTAATTACAGCAGATAATAATCATATCTGGCGTTTTGCGTGCCAAAATCGCGATATGATTATGGGGAACTCCGTAGTGGACGGTTCCAGAAATTTCGACCACGTGGACTTCACCGTGCACCTAAAGCTAAGTACACGGGACTTTACGTTTCGCCTCCATCGAAATGCGACCGCCGCGTCCGGTATTGAACCCGCCAGTTTCGGGTCAGCAGCCGAGCACCGTAAACACTGTACCATAGCGGCGGCTCATAATTACAGTAGGCCTCTGGTGCACAGTTACCTCGCGTGTCTTGTTCTCATGCCCCGTATCTGTCACGGAGGCTACAGTAGCCCACTTTCTGAGAGGACTGCCTCGGCTTTCGGACTGCCCATGCTCACACCACATACTAAGGTTTGGACAACACCACAGCCTCCTACCTGACATTCGTCAATGAACACACGTGGTCCTTTGCGCCGATCATTTCTGTATATTGTCCTGGAAATGGGCCTTTATATTGTTATCGAAGTTATGCCGCATGTCCTACCAGCGCAATAAAACATATATATAGTAAAAGCTCGTTAATTCGACACCCGTTCATTAGGAAAATCGGATAATTCGGACGCGTTCTCTGCTCCCGGCAAGCATATGTATTGTTCAATGGCAATCAAACTCTCCTTAATTCGGTCATATTTGACCGCAACCCGGTTAATTTGGACGATTCTCAGAGCGCGCCGAGGGCGAAGCGCTGCAAATGTGCGGCGCAAAGGAGCGAAAACGGCGTTTGCGGACAACTGAAACGAGGCGGCGCATACTGCATCGCCATCTTCATCAGCGCGAATCGTACGGTAACGCCAGTAACTATGTGTTGGGTTAATTTGGGGTTAGCGTGTTTCGAGATAGTTAGGACAGGGGGGTCGTTAGCCGTCGTCATATTGTGAACAAAGTCGCGAGTGCCAAAATTTGCGGCTTTTAAACTGCTCTTATGAAAAGTAAGTACCGGATTTATGTATTCATCGAGAAAATGAAAGTGTATTGAAGTGATAGACATTTGTTTATTGTTTTCTTGGTGCTTTCGTTAATTGGGAATTCGGTTAATTCGGACATTTTTTTCCGGTCCTGTGAAATCTGAATCAACGAGCTTTTACTGTATTAACGTAATAATGTAACCTTACGTCATTTGCCGATAAATCTTCAGTGAATGTTCACTCATGCCTTTCAGAAACAAGTGAACTTCGGACTTTTGGGGGCGGAAGTTCTACTCACCCGCTCGACGGGCGTGGGACAGATGCCGTTCGAGTTGGCAACGCCGCTCGGCGACCCTCGTTCTCCGGAGAGGATGGCTCCGGCCGAGGACGAGGCGCCGGTGGGCGAGGTGGACGTGGCGCCTCCATGGGCGCTGCTGGGTCCTGCACCCGAGCTTCTGTCCGGACTGTTTCTCACTTTGATGCGCTCGTTCTCCAACACCTGATGGAGCTTGCAGTTCTCGGCGCGGAAAAACTGTACTCGGCCCATTAGCGCCTGCGTATTAAGGAAAGCGAAATAGCCAGGTTTGCGTTTGCTTAATCCCTTCCTGTTTAGGACGGCAGAAAGTTGAACTAGCTGAAAGGGATTCATTATGACAGAAGGTTAGGCATGTCATCAAGGACACAAGAGAAGAGGACAGTAACGTTTGCGTCGTGTGGTTCTTTTCTGTCTAGACATTATAAAGTGGAGTTGGGCGAAAATAAGTGAAATGTAAATTTAAAAAAAAACTATGCCCTGTCTGCACCACCTAAGTATCGCAGTCTAGACAGAGGATATTAGTTTGAAGCGCACCGAAGACGCGGACAATGAAAGTGGGCAGGAGAGCGAAAACAAATGTCATCATGAACGTTTATACCACTTAGCCCAACTCGTCATCTTGTTACGTTATATCCACCAACAGGACTCAAGTACTGGTGTATCTATTCTGCATGCTGCTGGATCATTTCCGGACTTTTCTCAACAGAACACACAGCATTAGTACTAGGCGCGGTACTACACTCGTTCGCGACGCCCTCGAATTTGTCGAATTCACAAGAAAAAATATGTTCTACTCTGGTTCACCTTCCTGAGGATTGAGACTACCCGTTTAAAAATGGACACTTTGTGGTATGCATAGGTGCACAGATAACTGCACTTTTGCCCTGTAGCAATGGTATAAACTGCGCTTAAAGCCCATGGCTCTATCGTACGGGGGTCTCTAGTGATTCGAGCAAAGGTGGAGAAAGAAAGAAAGATGGAGAGACAAAAGGCGAATGATCTATGGCCTGTTTGGCACATCGTTTTATAAAAGCGGGTAGAATAAATTTGAAAGGTGGTTTTCTTTTTATCAATTTTTGACACAGACTTAAAGACATAAGACGTGCGATCCGCAATCCGCACGCTCTGCCATCGTGCTCGTCTGTACTTAAAAGTAAAACAGCTGAAAGTGACACGAACCACCGGAACTTCTACCTTATGCAATATATTATTTGTCAAACCGCTATTTTATAGAGATCGTGACATGAAGGACAAGACAAAGGTCTTGCACTTTATGCCGTCCACCTGATTACCTTGGATAGGTTATTGCCCTCAAGATAATTAATTGTTGGGCTAGTTGGTTCAACATATCTGGGTTGGGAGAGCGAAGGCTTGGAAGGAAGGACAACACCAAGAAGAAGAACAGACGCTCAACTTGCAAGTTGCAAGTTGAGCGTCTGTTCTTCTTCTTGGTCTTGTCCTTCCTTCCAAGCCTTCGCTCTCCCAACCCAGATAGGTTATTGCCCTCATAGACTTCATATGTACACAGAACATCGTGACAAATTCGCATGCAGCTGCACATAAATGGTGGCACTCTCTCGCGCCGCAGGTCGTATACATATAAATTAGTGGCATTTATTACGTGCCCCATCTTGATCTTCAACATCTATATACCATCCTACGTAAGCCCCCGTTCTACATCGCCGGTGTGTACAGATCATTTGCGTCGACTTTTTTTTGTGGCCTTCGCAGTGCCTACCAGGTTCGATAAAAGGATGACTTATAGACCTATTCAACGGAAAGGAGCCCCCACTTTCTGGAATGTTGCACGGGAGTACGAAGGCTGGCGTCGCTGCCTGGGCAGTGCATATCTTTGGCGGTCTCGCTTAATCACAACAGCCCAAAGGGGATTATCGCGGCACCCAGGAAGCCTTCGTTGATAAGGTGCATGCCAGGCCCGTAGCCAGGGGGACGGGCCGCACTCCCCCACCCCCGAAAAAAATTCCTGGCTACGGACCTGGTGCATGCATAGCCCACGTCATGAGCGATGGAAGTGCCATTGACTCACGCGGTTGTCGAAGTCCAGCTCGGACAGCTTCCGGCCCACCCTGTCCAGGCGTAGCTTGAGGACGCGCAGCGCCGACCTCATGATCTTGGTGGGGTCGCTAGGCTGCTTGGCGCCCTCGGCCGTCTTGCTCTTGCCGCGTCCGCTGGAGGCGCTCGCGCCTTCGGCTTCAGCTTCGCCGGTGGTTGTCCCGGCGGCGCCCGAAGCGCGGCGACCAGCAGAAGACGGCTTCATGGCGGCGATAGCGTCGTCGACCTGCGCACAGATGGTTTGCATTGAGGTCATCGTTGACCGTCGCGTTAGGGCACTATGTCACGTGATATGTTCTGAGGTTTCAAGAGTCAAAGCTACGATATGGTTATGAAGCACGCTGTACGTGGCGAACTCTGAATTAATCGTTACAGCGTCGAGTTATACAACGTGCACCTTAATCTAAGTATACGCGGGTGTTTTCGCATCTCCCCCCATAGAAATGCGGTCGCCATGGCCGGGGATCAAACACGCGCCCTCGAGCTCAGAAGGGCCACATTTTAGCCAATAATTTGTTATGCCGGGTGACATGCAAATATAAACGCGATAGCACGACACGCGCAAGTGTCCTGCACAAGGTGACTGAGAACTGTACCTGACCGATAGCAATAATGAGCGTGCAAGGAATGTTGCCGTCAAACATCAGAATGTTGCATGCGCGTGATATGGTGCAGTGACGTCTTGTGGCCGTCCATGCTTAGGTGTCAGCAGAGTGAGAGACAGAGTCCTTAACGGCACGCGAAAACTATCTAAGGAAGCAGACATGATGTTCGCAACAGCCTCAAGGACATGTGGCAACAGACTAAGATATACTATATATACTATACGTATAGGAAAGTTTTTTTTTTCTTTTACAGTAGAATCGCTTTCTCTCAAGGTCTAGAAAGGGGAATCGAGGTAAGCCTCAGCTGTCTCCTTGTGGCATTTCAAACCAAATAGACAGGAATGAGACAAGGTAAAATTTCGACAGAACGACAATTTCCGCAACTTTTAAAATCCCATTTAAATCAAATGTTCAATGCCGCAACAACATTTCAAAAGAAATGTGGTCGCGAGTTGTCTTTAAACATTTATTTTCCTTTTTATGCTACCTTTCGAGTTTTGATTCATACTTGAAATGTGCGGAAGACAACAACAAAAAATCACACCATCTCCCGCTAAAGGGGACCTGGGGCGATGCGAAGCAGCGTTTCGGCATGTAGAGCCCGCGTTTCAGAGGGGAGAGGCAAAGGGGAGGGGGAAAGTGGAGAGAGGGTAAGTGGAGAGGTGGAAATGGGAGAGGGTGATGAGGTGCGGGGAGAGGGCTTACGCATGCGCAGCAAGGGTGGTCACGCCGCACACCACCACCACCGGATTGAACTCCGCTATAAGATGCTTCACATCTAAAAGAAGGCGAAGAAACACAGGAGGACGCGCTACTAACAACTGAAATTTTTTTGTTCGGAGCGCACATCTATATAAAGCATGTTTCATGTAAACTGATGGAGGGGAACCTTCTCGGCTGATGCGAAAGGCCTCGGTGATTTCCGTGTGAGTTCTCCCTCTGAGATGACGTGCTGCTTTAGGTATACCAGTCTGTTATCGGTCGTCATGGCGGGGTATTACTGGGATTGCGTTATATAAATGTGCATCCTGAATAAAAAAAAATTCAGTTGTTAGTAATGCGTCGTCCTGTGTTTTCTCGCCTCCCTTTGTGGCTGTCTTTCCGCGCATTTTCGAGTATGACTCCGCACCAACTCACCCAACTTTCAGTCTAGTTTCGAGCCTCGCGCGAACTAAATATTTCTTGTTACAGCCTATGTATAGCAGCGGCTCTGGAATTCCCAGTTTCCTTATAAAAAGAATAAATATTACTGAAATTAAACGTGACCAACCAAAGTTCGAATAACCGATATCAGTGTTCGTTACAATGACATTCAACCATAGTCTAATAGCCCTGTAGACGTTCGGATTGTTAGGTATGTCATCTCTACGGACTCCGCAACGGAATAACAAAAACTATGTAAATGTCCACACTCGAACAAAAATACGCCTTCAAGAATATAATTTACTCAACTATTTTCTCACCTCGTCCTGTATCAATCATCTTGTTCCATATTGCGGCTCCGGTCGCGTAAACCACGAAATATTCCAGTAGCTATGAAATTGCGGAGCTGAGCTCGAGGTCACCGGTTCGATTCAGTGCGCATCACTAGCATGGATCATTAATGTGTTAATCTGCTAGACCAGTTGGTATTTTTCTTTTACTTGCACAGCTGCAGTTCTCGCCCCCCCAAGTAAGTGAGCGATATAACAGCTGCTGCCGGGCGTCAGTTATCAGGCGCAGCGTCACCTTGACCACAGAGTCTGACGGGGACGTGCAGCCGACGTAAAATTTTACAGCCCACTACATCTGAGAAAACTCCCAGTATTGTATTCAGTCGAACTGCGCAGTACATGTCGTTAGCGCGAGTTTTGCGTTTTAGAACAGACCGGGAATCTAAATTCAAGGCTGCATGCACGCAGCGGGAATATTAGGCTTTTTCTTGTGCCTCGTGGTTCATAAACTTTCGAAGCACGCTGGACTAACATGGGTTATTGCGGGCGCTTACCCCAGTAGCGATAGCTGCAGTCCTGCAGAACCTGGCTCTCAGAAGCGCATCCCGACGTCGACGCTCACGTGGTATCGTGGTCAGCTGATACGACCGGGTGAAGGCTCGACGCCAGCAGCTACCGAGAGCGATGTGCGCCGGGCCAAAGGCGCGGGCCGTTTGCCAACGCGCGTGTGCCCGAGAGTGGTGACGATGGTGATTATTGTCAACTACGGCACGCGTATACCCAGAGCAGGGGGTACTGGAAGAAGCCGGTTGGTTGGTTGGCTGGCTGGTTGGGTCCTGGCGGAATGGCTAAACCCACTACGGGGAATTGGCCATGATTCGTGCGGCCGTGAAAGTTGCAAAAGAAATTAGACGAAAAAATGTAAAGGGAGCTCCACGCAGGAACTGGCGTTCCCCGGGATAACAATTAATGTGTCTGATCTGAATGATCGAAAAGCAGTTGTTCCACTCTTTGCTTTTTTCGTATGCTCTTTTTTTGTTTATCAATTATCAATACTAAAAAAAACCTTAAAAATTCAACCAGCCCTGCTTCGCGGACCCCGATGCAACTGGGAAGCTGGTGGCGTTTTCTTCGTCAGACTTATGCATTTCTATGTTTTGCAAGTCTTTCAAATATGCGGTATCACTGAACTTTATTAAACACTATTTCTTAAGCTTTGAGGTGGTATCATATAGTTTTATTGCATCTTGACCATAGCACTCTTATACACAGGTTTACAAAGAAGCCTTCGCTTAAGATGCTCCGATATGCTGTATCACTGCCCTTTATTAAACACTCTTTGTTAAGCCTTGAGGTGGTAGCATAGCCACCACCTTTTATAAATACAAAGTATCACGTGACAGTGGTGTGCTTATAGTAACACGCACGCCATTTGTTGGGTTAACTGTTGCCTTTTTCGTTTTCAGTGGAAGTTGTGTGTAATGGTACTTGCCCAATTTCTGTGGCACATAGGCGTTTATGATGATCATAGTTTTCTGAGAGGCCGCACAGAATTCTATGGCACATACCCGTTTGTTGGGCTAACCGTTGCCTTCGTTTTTAGTGGACCAGTGGTGAGTAGTGGGATTTACCCAATGTCTGTGGCGCATACCCGTTTATGATGCCCACAAGCGTTACCACGGATCCCGGACATGAAAGACTCGACCAAGAACACCTTCGCGGTTAAAATTCATATAATCAATGATTGGCCAATCCCCCAGAATGGGTATGCGCCATGGCAGAGGATACAACAACAACAACAACATCCACGCAGTGAAAGCTCACTCGCCATGGTGGACTAACCATTATGGTGGTGGACTGCTGACCCGAGAGTCGCAGGATCGAATCCCGGCCGCGGCGGCCTCATTTCAGAGGAATAATTCTGGGAGCCCGTGTGCCTAGATTTATACTCCATCTCAGAAATTCCCTTCAGCACTGTGGATGCTATAGGGGCCCTGAGCCAATAGGAAGGCCAAAAATTCCCTCTGATGTGTTCATTCGCGCAGCGTCGTGTGCTCAGCGTCCCCGCGGCGTCCGCAGGCAGGCACTGGGCGAGTAAAGCAAGCAGATGGCGCCGCTGCAAGAAAAACAACATGGCTGCACCGTAGACGCTGGTGCCCACCGAGTGCCCACCGCCTCGAATTTATCAAGTCGTCGTCGTGCGCTGTGTGGTCCGTAAGTTCCAAACTGCCGCTTGTATTCACCTTATATTTATGTCCTGATGATTCGACAGCATTGTATTCGTGACTATATTGCAACCATGATGAAATTCTCGGTGCGTTAGGCTTAGCAGGCGTGGCTAAACAAACATTTGACCTCGTCAATAACGACAAAACGTCGCTGATGCTTTGTCCTCAACGTCAAATGGCACAAAGTGATTGCTCATTGCGCAATTTATTTGTTGCTGTCAGCGCAGAGGCCGAGTAGCAAGCCTAAGTTCGGATGGAAGCGCGCGGTCGCGTCTGCATGGGTACTGCCATGTTGATTTGTAACCACAGTTACCGGTGGCTACAGATAAAAATAATTGAATGCATACGACGTAAATGCGAAGACGAGTAAACGTATCACGTATCGATGTGACGTAACACACGCCAAACAAAGGTAAATGTGTTAGCCCTGCCAATGTTAAGGTGGACCCATATGTCGACCTATGTTTTGCTGCGCAAGCATGTGGCTTGCTTACAACTCCTAGCTTTGGTAGTGCTGAACCGTAGTGGTGAGATGGAGTATAGGTGCACGTTAAAGAATCCCAGCTGGTCGAGATTTCGGTAGCCCTCCACTGCGGCGTCCCTCATAATCATATCTTGTTCTGGCTCATAAGACCGAGATTATTCCTGATCGATCGTTGCACTCAATGTACCAGACCCCTTCATGCAGTGGCGTAGCCAGGGGGTGGCACACCAGGCCCGTGCCCCCAACCCCCAGAATATTTTTTGCCATGGCATACATCTGCCTGCCCGATTCAGATCAAGTGCCCCCCCGAAAAAAAATTTGTCTACGCCCCTGCCTTCACGTGCAGGAGGATGTCGACGTACACATATGTGAAACATCACGCATGTGTACATATTTGCACTAAAGACGAACTTTAATAAAATACTGTCTTCATAGTCTTCCCAAGCCAAGGCAAACATACCTTTCACTTGTGATAAGTGGCTTTACAGGAGTTAAACCTCAGCCAATATCTTCTTGCTGAAGATAAGAGCCCCTATATTTTTTAGCGCTCTATACCAGACGTAGAGTAACGTCAATACGTGCAACATATAAGGCGTATATTTATTGCCCCGTGTCACTTCATAAAATGTGTACATCTCGAATGCACAAAGCAAAATCCAGTTAAAAACATAAAACCGAACAAGCATAAACTAAAACCGGCAGAGAAATTGCCACGTGATCAAAAAAGTGTCCTGCGCGGACCTTGCCATTCGGAGCTGCTCGAGTAATCGGCGTCCACGTTCAGTACAATGAAGGACCACAACCACTCGACAGTCACTTTGAATAAAAAAAATGAAGTCCCTCTACCGTCGCTTCCGCTCGTAAACGGATGTACACACGACGCATGTGTTTGTCGCAGCTCAGACAGACGCTTCGTTGAGCAGTGGTCTTACTGGCCGAGGCGTTGGAAAAACGTAGACAGCCTTCTCGAGTTGAGATCACCAACATACGTGCAGCCCTGTTCTATCCAAAGCGATGCAGGCGCGGAGCAAAATATCTGCCGCGGAAGTAGTACTTTCGCGCAACGAAACTTCAGGTAAGCCGTTTCGTGACGGCGGTCACACGTAAGGAGTGCATCCGTGGCATGCGCCAGAAAGAACAGAGCACCGTCTAATAGAACTTCACGCCGTGCGGCGCGGTCAAACCAATGAAGTTAGAGCAGTCGCACAGCCAAACCTTGTCTGCAGTGGGCAGCCAAAGAGGGTCGTCAAGGTCCGGTACGTTGTCGTCCAGCAGAAACGGATGCCTCGGAAAGAATCTGTGTGCCACGCCCGCCACCGGGCAGTGAACGTGAACGTGTACGATGTCCAACGCCGGGCAGGCCTGCTGCAAGGCAAGCAGGCCCTGTAGATCGATGGCGGCTTCCAAAACGGCAGAGTGCCCAGTCAGGCAGAGGCGCTTCAACAACGGTGCAGCTGGCATGCCGAAGAATACGTTAAAGTTGTCGAAAGACGTGGCACCCTCAAACTTAGCCACGCGGAGCCGAGGCCAGAGGGAAACGAGGGGCTTTATGTCCTGGTCCGACCCCTTGCACCAGACGCCCATGTTGCGCAGTCGCAGTTCTCGAATCGAGGCGCAGCCGAGCAAGAAGCGCAGACTGCGGGCGTGGGATAACTCGCAGAGAGTGAGGCGCTCCAGGTGGTTCAGGGAACGAAGCGGTGCCAGGGCGACGTCGTCGCACGTGGTCGCCAGAAGGCAGACCACACAGTTGGGCGCTTCCTGCGGGAAGAAACGGACGTCCAATTCGCGGAGCTTGAAAGACGCCCCACCGAGAAGCTGAAGATGTTCCGGTCTGCACAGAGCGCAGGCGGCAAGCGCCAAGGAGCGGATGTTGTGCAGACCTCCGGTGGCGAGCAATGAACTCCAATTGAAGTTCTTGCGGAAGTGGAACGCGGAAAGGTTGAGCTCCACAAGGGCGATGCAAGAACGGAGGAAATTGCACAGGGACGACTGGTTGCGCATGGTGCACTGAATTGAGGCGGCTACACCACTGGCTGGTACGATTGCGAGACATCTGATAAGACGGAATTTGTTTCCGCGCCACCATTCGTTCAGTCGGTTCATGGTCTCGCATTGGAAATCGCCGATGAAGACTGTCAGCTGCGCGTGCTTAGTCGCATTCTCGGCATAGACGGAATCGAGCTCGGCGAGAGAGACCCAGCTGCGACTGCGCGACGGAACCATTCGTAACGTGACACTCTTGTGCACTTCGAAACCCAAGCCGAAGTCTGCGAAATCTTGTGGCACAGCGACGTTTTTCGGTAGCACTGCGTCGGTGGGTGTGCGGTCCGCGGTGTAAGTAAACTCTTCGAAGCGGTCATCTGTGCCCTCGCGGTAGGCGCGCAGGGCTTCGGAAGCCATACTGGAGACTCTGGAGGGCTCGCTTATGCTTTCACGCTCGTGAAAGTGCAGCGATTTCAGGGCGTGGCAGTGCCTTAAGATCAAACAGATGAAGTTCTCGTTTACGACGGTGGAGACGACTTCGACGTACATCGACTTCAGTTTCGGCGGCATGATGGAGCAGTCGCAACGAGCCGAGTCCTCCGAATTCTCGGCTGTAAAATCGGATGCTTTGACGCTGACAGCCTTCACTTCTGACACAGACCAGTGCAAGCACTCCAGTCTTCGTAGTTTTTTCCAGAGGAGCAGAACCACTGACATGGAAAGGATACGGCTGTGAACGCAGCGCAGCACGACGAGGTTTGTGCACTGCGAAATCGCTTTGACGAGCTGCTCCTGCTTGGCCGTGACGTAGAAGCGGACGTCTAACTCGACGATGATGTCGGTTATGGGAGGGACCATTAGGGAAGTGAAGACAGCCGGCGTATCCTGCAGGGTGAAACGTGCGCAGCGCAGCCACTGGGCACCGTTGACGAGGTTCCTCAACCGTCGGCACGTGTTCGCCAATGTCTGCCGCTGCTTCCATTCGAGTAGCTCCAATATGGCGCCCAGGAGGTGATCGGGAAGGCGCAGAAGGCTGTCATTTTCTTGCTGCATATTAAGATGATCGATGGCGCGGGAGACTGCTGCGGCTTTTGGGACCGAGGACGATTTTCGCGCTTGCTTTGGTGGCATATCGGATATCCGTTATGCTTTCTGGCAGCCCGAAGCGTTAGCGCATGCCGTAGTGACTGCGCTTAGCGGAGATACTGCTCGTTCCCGATGGCTCTTGTTCGCTTGGCGGGCTGTACTGAACTGGCCCAGCAGTTCTTTGCACAGCAGAATATCTACGGCTGCCACTCAGGAACGCAACTGAGAGTGCGCCAGTATTCTGTAACGGAAACGTATCTTACAGATAGGAACACCATGAAAACCCGGACGACGTTTACATCGCTAGACCCTATAGATAAGACGCTGACGTGATTTGCAACGCGGTTACCGTCATAATAATATGTGGGATTTTACGTGCCAGAGCGACGATATGATATGAGGCGCGCCGTAGTGGATGACATCTGAAATTTCGACCATCTGGCGGTCCTTAACGTGCACTGAGATTGTACAAAACGCGGGCCTGTATTTCGCTGTCATCGAAATTCGACCGCCACGGACGGGGTCGAACCCGCGACATTCGAGTCAGAAGCCGAGCATCGTAACCGCAGTACACCACCGCGGCGGACATGGCATAAGTTATCAGGCTCCTACGCCTGATAACTTCGTGTTCATGCGTGTATTTAAAGATGACAACGATATGCTGCAAAAATTGGGTGCCAGTTGAGTTAGCACTCTGTCCCTGTTCTTGTCGGACAAAGAATCCGACAAGAACAGTAGGAAGTAGCTACGGCGTTAATGTTGTTTTCACGGCTGCCAATAAGCTAGGTAAGACTTGTGCCGCTGTGCAGAGGAAGAATGAGCGAGTAAAAGACAAGAAGCGGACCGATATTTGTTTCGTAAAACACACCAACAAATTCACTGATTGCCGTACGAGTGTGGTGTATAAGGTCCCTTTCAGCTGCGGTCGCTTCTACGTAGGACAAACGGGCCGATGCATTAACCAGAGATTGTTGGAACATAAGATATCGCTAACAGGAGGCTCACCTTCTAATCTATCTTTACATTGTCGAGATTGTAAGTGCACGCCAAAATTCGATGAATGCGCAGTGTTGTACCGTCATAGAAATGAAGAAACGCGCCTGATGATTGAAGTATGGCATATCGAGAATAGTGGTAGCGCATGCGTGAGCCAACCGTCGATTAACTTGCATAAAGATGAAATCAAATGCCTTAACAGTTATCTTCCACGTAGACCGCCACGCGTGCCGGATTGATAGGTTTGCCTGTTGCATGGGCATGCGCAGATAAGTTTTCGTGCCTTCGTTCTTTTCAGCCGTTGTGCGTCTCTTCAGTTGTTAGTCGGCGTTTGTGGTGTCCTGACTTCTTTCTTGTGTCCTTGTGTGCACGCCCTGTCTTTTAGAAAGAATCGACTTTCTTGAACGCGTGAGTTGATTAGTGTTGCGCATATCTTGCAAAATGAAACGAAAAAAGGCAGATCTCTGTGCATGGCTACTTGGTGTAGTGAGAGGGCACCAGCACTCTATAAGTTTTTGCCTCGTGCAACATTTTCTTGAAAGTTGGTACACGCGTCGTGTCTCTCCTTTTCTGTCGTGTTGCTTATGCGCTGAAAATTCTTACCATGTGCTACCAACTAGGCTGAACTTTTCCCTCAAGCACTATCACCCTGTGCTGCAGCGTCCGTTGTACCATACTAGCATCTTGTATTTTAAGTATGCTGGTGTATAGGTGCATGCTTGACTGAAACATTTTCTTGGTTCGTCGTGACTTTTGTGTGCAGGATGAAATTATAATTCCAGGTAATCCGGAAACCACGATACGGTTGTGAGACACACTACTCTGGAGGTGCTCTTTCCTTTTGCCTGCCCAAGATTCTTTAACATAAATTTACTGCATTAAGTGAGACAAAATCAGCTGTTCAACAGCTGCTGCTCATGGCATTTACAACAGTGATGTTCGACGATTTAACGAAGTATTACTGGTGTGCTTGTGTGTTTGCCAACTCAGCCTTCCAATTTTTCTTGCGCTGATACACGTCAGCCTGATGGAGACGCCTTGTACTTAACTGCGCCTTTTGTGCGCCGGTTCTTGGGCAAGGTCATCAATTCCATTGCTCCAGCCTATGCCAAGTGGCCAACATGGAATTGGAATTGCTAGAGTAAATGTTATGATCAACAACGTGAAAATGAGTTGACATTAAAATGCTCACGTTGTCTTGAGGCACAATGGATTAAACCGACTTGTCTTCGTCAAGGCTGCAAATTGAAGACAAGTCCGCTTGTCGAAACTTGGGCTCCAGCGACGCCTCGTGTTCAAGAATTTCTCATCTCCTCAAGCTTCCACCTTTCCTTGAACTTCTGCCCTTTTTGGATTATTAATTTTGCTGCCTATGGAGAAGCTTCAAAAATTAATCTGGTGCCACATTACGCAAGCGTTCCTTTAGTTATCCCTCTTGACAGTGAACAGCGAAAACTTTTGGTTGCGAAACGCTAGAATGATGCAACGAATTTACTAGGACAAACTCGTCAACAAGCTGGTCCGCATAAAAAATAAATGTCCAAAAAAGTTTTAAACAGTTCCCGCAAGGGGATCTTTTAGAATTCTTGCAAGATGTTTGTATAATTCTTGCAAGAAGTTTTATAGGCTTATAATAACGTGGCGTTAGCCCAGCTATACAGGAGGTTTTCAAGCTGCGTATATCTAAATAACATGTGAGTTAACACTTCTAATGTACTTTGCGCTTTTCCTGTCTAAATGTTTACTAGTAGTTTCCTAGCTTTTGTGTTTCTTAGGATATTGCTTTAAAAAATGAAGAAACTTGCACTCGACCGCGCAAAACTTGATAAGAGTGAAGCTGGTCGATCCAAGTAGGAGGCATTATCGGCTAATCGTAGGGGTGTTATTCTGGACATTGTCAAATTCAGCTATGTTGTCAGATTCCGCCATAGGTCAACTCTGATTGGCCCATAGAGCTGCTACGGCCCCTCTGTCTGGCTTTAAATGTCCACCATTACGAAATTTGACAGTGTCCAGAATAGCACCCTAGGTCACTTGGCTAAGGTTAGGCTTCAAACTTGGTTTGAGCAAGGCTATTTTCAGCTCCCCGCTCATGCTCGCGCCGAGTACATTTAGGATCTTGCCTCTTTCTCTTCATGTCAACTGCCTTCTTGTTCAAGTAGGCTGGGTCGGATCGCCGCCGCTGATCGAGTTCTCACTCTGCAGCACATCGAGTCTCGCGATAGGCAGCATCTTCTTTTAGCTTACGGTCCTTCCTCCGACGACCCATGACTACAAAGTGCCTCGGCACGACCAGGCGCGGCTCTTTTATAAAACGACCCCGAGGACATGCACATGCGCATTAAGCCTATTTATAACGTAAACGGTTGCTAGGCAACACTTTTATTTAAAACTTGGTGCGGTTATACTTATTCATTTCAGTAGCTTCGACGTGGTTTCCTCCATATCTGTTGCTATGGCGCATGCGCGGCTTGGCATGACGTCACATCAGCTGTCGCGGTAGCTAGGCGCGGCGAGTTCCGTTGCCGAGCGCGGCTTGGCGGCGGCTTCTCCGTTGCTACTGCTTCGGCGCATGCACGGCTTGGCATAACCTCACACCAGCTGGCGCGGTATCGAGACGAGGCCAGGTGGTGCGCAGCTGTGACGTCGGTGGTTGCCAGGCAACGGCGCGGCGAGGTTACTTGCGGAGAACAGCCGCTTTTATGCCGTGCTTAACAACTTCGCTGTTAAAATTTTGCTCAGCTTGCACTAAAACTAAGTCGCACAAGGTTGGGTCACAGTAGAGCTGCTGCGCACGCATCAGCTTCTCTTGTTAACCACCTGTACAGAGTTGAGCGCGTGCCGGTTAATGATGATGATAATTTTCTATCTACGACCCACGGCAAACCTCAACCATGATAGTTCTGATGTAAAACTCCAATAGCGCGTATGTGCCACATAAATTGGGCAAATACCACTACTCACCACACTGGTCCACTAAAAATTAACAAAGGGAACAACAATGGTTTTACAGCCCTCCTATTAAAAAAATTGCAAGGCCGTACCTTTTCTTCCTGCCTCCATCGAATGTCGGACCGTTATCAAGCGAGTGGATTAGCGTTCTGTCCGTGGTCTCGCTCTAAACTTGAAGCCCATCAGGGGAGCCATTCGGCAACTGTCCATCTAATGGACATATCAACTTCGGCCGAACGTCATCAGAGCGCGTTCAGTTCCTGCGAAAAGTGGCAAGTCATGACGTAATCGCGCAGGTGCGTTAAACGGGAGGCCGCGTGGAGCCTAATTCGAGGGCTATGGTCGCAAATTTACAGTTAAAGCACGGCCTTCAAGATTCGCACGGCCAATAGCGGATCTCAGGAGACTACGTTCGCCGCATTGAAGCGCATTCAGGTTCCTCTCATTTGTGGCGAGAGTTGTGGAAGCTCCGTTACGTCAAAATGACGTTGCGGAAGAACCGGGAAGAGGGCGCGCCCATCGTCAAGCTCCGGCCAATCAACGGCGGCGAAACTGGACAGTCGAGTAAACAAATATTATTGCTCTCCCGTAGATGCAGGGGAAAACGCAGATAACGCACGCTCTTTTACGCGGAAACATCAGGGCGTAATTTATTGCCTCGTGTCAGTTGACACAAGAATGTCCACATGATGTAATGATAGCACACACGAGAGTGAAGTTATAAACATGAAATACAATATGCATATAGGTTCATAAATACACGGTCTTCGAACGAAAACCAGCGTAACAGTTGCTGTGTGAGCAAGACACGGTCACATACAAAAGTTGCTATCTAAAATTGGTCTGACTTTGGTCTGGTTTAATTGCATTAGCAATTAAAAAACCCAACCTGTAAACAAGGGTCGTCAGCACTTCACCGTCACGATAATCATCCTTTATGAAGAGTATCACCAGTGGCATGCACCAGTAAATTCGCGTACAAGTGATGTGCTTTGTCATAGCTTAGACGCTTATTCGTCGAGTAATTTCGGCATTAGCCGAAAAAAAAAAGCGTTCAGAAAGCGCTAAAGCTTCCACTCGGCAAAATAGCGCACAAGCAGTGCGCTATTTTGCCGAGTGGACTGCCTTAAAAGCTCGTGCAGGTCTTCATAACCTTTCCCATCGTCGTAAACTGGCCCGTTTATCTCTTTTTCATAGAATTTATTATCATCCGTTGCTTCATGACGACATTTTCAGTCACCCTTAGTCATCTTTCCACGCCAGGATCACCCTCTCAAGATCAAACGCATCACATGCCGTACTTCATCCTTTGCTAATTCGTTCATTCCAAAAACCATCATTGAATGGAACCAGTTGCCGCGAATTATTGCAACAGAAAGCAACATTCCGAAATTTAATGAACTTTTAAAAAATGATAACCAGGTTTAGTGTTCTGCTCTATTCTGAATAACCCTTTTTTTTAGCGTGTGTGTGTATTCTATTATGTTATTCTGTTATTTTGCGTTGCATTTTTAAACATCTCTTTCAATATTTCAATATGTGTTGTGTTATTGCGTTGCCTTTTTCGTTATACTTAAGCAAGTCTTATTTGCAATTTTTTCATGCTGGCTATGCCTCTATTGCATTGTATTTTTTCCTACCCCCCTATGTAATACCCTCCCAGTGAGGGCCTTTAGGGGTTTCTTGAATAAATAAATAAATAAATAAATAAATAAATAAATAAATAAATAAATAAATAAATAAATAAATAAATAAAAGCAGTCTGTCATTAACCGTATCAAAAACCACGTCAACGCGACGACTCGTTTCCCTGTTGTAATGCGGAAGTTCACATGTACGCCAATCCGCAAGGGGTTATGTAATGCTTGCCACTTACTGGCCAAAATATTGTTCACTTCATTTGTCCAATAAGATAAGAGACTCAACACGATGACCCAAAAGGAAGACGGAATCGGTGCTGTACCACCTCCGTTCCACCCCTGGGAAAGGGCCAGGCGGGCCTGTCAGGTCCCCCAAAGAACCACCACATCACCGCACCCGAGAAGTTTATTTTTTGAGGCTCAGGCGCTGCACTGCCGATAGCACCCGCGCGGATTACTCTATAGAGCCGATCGTTATCTTCTGTGTAGCGACTGTAAAAGGTACGTTACCTCCGAACAAATACTAACGTGGCTGTCCCACTGCCGCCATCTTGCCATTAGTTCCAATTCATTAACCAGACGACGCCACTCAGTCATGTTTGGACGCCACTCAGTCACGGCGAACAATGAACACGCTGTGGGGAATTGCTAAGGAAGCAACGGCGCATGTTCTGATTAAATGTGGAGTTATCCACCCAGGTGTATGTATGGGCACGAGCCTCCATGAGGCCTCGGGTTTTAGGGGCAACAATGGAAATCTTAACACGTCCGCGATAGAAATAAGTAAGAGGACGCTTTATTGGTGGCAGAAAACTAGAGATAAAGGACAAAACATAAATAATGGGAAAAATAAGGACATTCTGCTGAAAGAAGCAGAGAACTGGGCTGTGAACTTTTTTCTATAATAAGATCGATTTAATCGAAGTAGACAAGACATTACGCCAACATAATTTTTTTTTTTTTTTGTAGAGCCTGGTGCCCCACATGTCACCGCCTCGTTATAAAAGGGACGCTCATAGCATCCATCCATGGAAAAAGGAGGAAAAATGTGCTCTCGCTGTCACAGCAGCTGCCGTCTGTACCTCTTGCAACACCTCTGTTTTCAGGGGTTCAGGTGTGCGGCGACACCAAACAAATTCTTGGGTGTCGCGATAATCTCCTTGGAATGTTGTGAGTATGAGTGACACTCCGATGCCGGCGATACTGAGGCGGTAAATGAAGGCCCGCGTTCCTCTGGTCTGTGAAAGGTGCAAGTGATCTACACGAGCATGAGGTTGCATAAGCAGATTATTCGCTAAATTGATACTTTGCAGATGTTATTAGTCCATAGAACGTAAATTGCGAATGTGTCGTCCAACTCTTTCGCGCTGTCCAAACTATATTTCTGCTATATCTCGGCTAGATCGGTCTCCGTGAAGCTGCAACAAGCAAAAGGCTGTCACATCAGTGATTTTCGAGGGTACGATGATCACTCGAAAAAAAAAAAAATATAGCGGAGGTGTGACCATTATGCAAACGTAACTATTACGCAGGTGAATACAGTATATCTTTCAACGAGGGGACTGGAAATCACGTGTTTCAAAACTTCAGTAGTCGGGCTCCTGACATTTCCCTTGTTACGCGTGCCTCGGAACGTGAGCGCCGCTGCAGCCATCCTCACTTTTCGCTGCAGTCGGGGAAATAAGACTCGCTAATTGGTTGCTGCTAATCCCATAGTTAAACATGTCGCCTCACCGCGTGGGGAAGGAAGGTTTCGAGGTGTTGTAGTAGAGCGTGAAAAATAGAGGAGGCGAGGGCAAGTTCTATGTGCACCTCAGAAACGCTTCTATACAGTCACGTGGATAGCGTGGGAGTGCTATCACCCCCTGTAAAGTCATTTGCACCTCATGGTGCACGCACACCTCGCGGATTAGCCGCAGCTCGCATTAAAGGAGTACTGACACGATTTTGACACATCGCAAGAAGAACATTTTTCGTTTCCTTGGTATGCAGTGTCAACGCTGTCCACACATCGGAGTCGGCACACATGTATTTTAATTTGATTTTGAAGTTTTCGTCGCTGAGCACCTGCAAGCCAGCCCCACTGCAATGGACATTATCCCGACGAGTCAAGACAGTTCCCCCGGGCTTGCGAGTTCTGCGTCCTGCATGCAGCCTAAATCGTAGAAATCACTGTCAGGGTCACTCGACGACAATTCATTCATCGTTGTTTATGTGCACCACGAGCAGATCACGGATTTGCCGCTAGTACGTCGCGAGTTTCTGTATCCCCGTGACGTCACACTGCTATGAAACGTCACTGAGAAGCCGCTCCCTCATATCGAAACTGAAAGTGTCTTTTTAGGGTAGAGGCAATCAAAATATACACGATGCATTCCCAGGCACCACAATACTCGTTTTAGGTTTCTCGACACCAGTATTTTTATTCACAGCAACAATCCGAAAATTTTTAAAATTCGTGTCAGCACTCTTTTAACAGCCGCCAAGAGAGATGTGGCGCTGGGCTAGCGCGATGTAGGCTTAGCGCGGTGGCGCCGGCAGCTCCACCTGGGAAGTTAGGACGGCGTGCAGGAAACAGCAGCGAGTCTCTTTAGGGTTTGGCAGCGTGCGTGGATGCAAGTCTCCCGCGTGGGTCCGTGGGGGACAGGGGCGTAGCCAGAAATTTTTTTCGGGAGGGGAGGTTCAACCACGTATGTTCGTGCGTGCGTTTTTATGTGCGCGTGTGTTATACGCAAGCAAAACTGAAAAATTTCGGGGGGGGGAGTTTCAACCCCCCCCCCCCCCTGGCTACGCCCCTGGTGGGGGACGATATTGCGGCTCGTTTTCCGCGGACCCCTCGTGGCGAGTCGAACGTCGGCGACGCCGCATTCGCGGTACCTTGTATATGCGTTATGTTGCTTGGGTTTGCTATGTTTTCTGTGTATTGCATTGGTATTGTATAAGGTTACTTAGCAAGTTAACCAGTTGTGTATCAGATTCGGCAGGAGAGATCGCCGTGATGTAAAAGCAGGTTAATAAAACGTACACGTTGTTGTTGCACGACCGCGTGACTGTCTCCGTGTGTTCCGAGTGCGGCGCTCATCTTCAGACCCCACAATAGCAAAAAGGATTGTGGGCTATGGCGGCCGTCCTGCATTGACTTCCGGTTCGAGACGCCGTGCCGCTGTACGGGCACTGCTTTTACGCGTGCTGCCGTTTTCTCCGTGTTCCACATAGAAGTCGCGGGGCCTTTTTCTCACAAATTACCGCATAACACCTTGGAGTGCTCTGTAGGTTAGTTGAATAATTAACGCAATTCACTACCGGTTAGTTATAAAAGGTGCGAACGATAATTTCTTTAAGTGGAATGCACCAGCCGACACACGCATGTAACTTCGCAGCGGAGAGCGTTTTCGCGCATGTTTTGTGAAACATAAAAATTTGTTGCACGTGTTAGTGTCATGAAACATTCGACCATTATGACTTGTACATCTGTTTTCATGTGGCGAACTCGTAAGATTAATTATGTGCATTATGGTGCAAAGACACCGTTTCGGGTTCCATATACTGAATGGTAATAGCAAAGTGTTTCTTACACTAAAACTAAACAACTATCACAGTTTTCCAGGTTTTCTTTTACGCCTCTGAACCTTGCTTTACGTGAGCTTTCGTTACCTCGCTCACTCGAACTTTTTGTGCTTCCAGGCATGCGAAATTCTGCTCACTCACTCAACATACATTTTTTCTTTCAATGTTCACTAAAAGGTATCAGAACTTCACGCTTGTAGTCTCTGAAATACTCGATACGCCGTACCATGCCACTCGTCGTTTCAAAAGCAACGTCGATCGTTTTACGTTCAAGCTGATACCAGTAACTGAGCGACCGTTTCATTCCGTGGGCCTTTTACGCGCTCTTCATTTTCGACACATTCGACAGAAAGTAGGCAATGCAGTAGATGCCATGCAAGTGTACTAAATCGGCGTACTATGTACACATGTCAGTAATTCTGACGCAGCCACCGTTTACGCTCGAAAATACTAAATCAAGCTAATTCGGCAAAATATTACTGCGTGCTTTAAAGCATAACCGTATACGCACACTGGCTTCTGCTCACCGATCCCCGTGTTTCATTGAGAGTGACTGGTAAATTTCCTCTTCTCGCTTGATTCTGTGAAATGCGAAATATATTTATTCATTCGCAAAAGAATTTAAGAGCACAATCACCGGACAACCAGCAACAAACACGCCGCAGAAGGGCTCGTGTTTCCTCCCTGAATGCACTGAACAGCAGACTTGAAGCTGCGAAGAGCTAGGTAGAGTGTAGCTAGGCCTCGAACCGGAAGTACCGTAGCAGACGACGCGCCGTTTTTGCTACCAGAAAAATTGCTGCAATCTGCCCCGGTTTTTCTTGGCACAATAGCCTAACCTTCTGGCTAGCTTGCATGAACTCATGATGCACCGTGCAAAGCGCTTTCTTTCTCCAGCAGCCCGGTTTGCTACACTGCGCATTGAAGGCGTGGCTGGAGACACACACGCTTGACAGAATGGACTAGGCGCGGCGATTAGGCTTAGCCAAACACTGAAGTCAGGAGAAATAATTCATCCGTGTTTGGCCGGCTTTCTAATGTTTAGTGGCGCCACACTCGACGGACGTGCGAACTGACGTGAAACAGCTTGATATTTTTTTCACAGATGGCGCCACCACCAAAAAACACCAAATCCCCCAAAGAGTCGCAAGCGCCGGCGAAGACACCACTGCGAACGCACAAACGCCAAGGTGACCGTCGGTTTTCTCAATCTCCATGAAGCGAGGAAGGTAGCGAAATGGACTGAGCTATATAAGACACTGAAAGAAAATATCGTTCTGTATGGTGTGGCGGAAACTCACCTTCGCGATCTGGAGGAACCTCCAATTGACCCGGAATGGCAGTGGGTGGGCTGCAACCGTACGGGTGGTTGCCGTAAAGGAGGCGGCGTGGGTGTGTTGTGGCGCAGCAATAGACCCCTTTTAGAGTTACTGTATATGCTACCTTTAGGTAGCAGAGTTGCGCATAGGTCCGGCTAGCAACCACAGCTATGCGGTGAAGTCGCACTTTGTTTTTGCAGGCGACATGCCTACCGTGTCGCCGATTAACATGTCAGGCGTGTCGATGACCGGCGATAAACATTGGCTGTCGATGACAAGTGTTAATTCAGTTCGCTGCCGCGGTGGCGTCGAGAAATACAAGAATTGGCCCGAGCGTCAGCTTCTCCTCAATGCATGGTTGCAAGCGGTGTTTGGAAGACAGATGCACAACTCTGCTACCTAAAGGTAGCATATACAGTAACTCTAACCGGATGGATGGATGAATGCTATGAGCGTCCCCTTTATAACGGGGCGGTGACATGTCTGCCACCAGGCTCGAAGGATAAAAAAAGAAAAAAAAAGAAAAAAAACTTCCTTGTTTCATGTTGTCCTAATGCCTTATCTACATTTTGATTAACACATTGATTAAATCTATGTTATTATAACAAAAAAATATAAATTCACAGTCCATCTCTCTGCCTCTTAAGGCAGAATAACCTTTTTTTCCCCCAATTATTTATTTTTGTACTTTATCTCTACTTTTCTGCCACCAATACTCTAACCGTCTCTTACTTATTTCTATCGCGGGCGTGTTCAGCTTTCCATTGTTGTCCCTAAAACCCAAGGCTTCATGTAGACTCGTGCCCACACGTATACCTGGGTGAATATCGCCACATTCAATCAGTACATGTTCCATCGTTTCCTTAGTTCCCCCGCAGCATGTACATAGTTCTTCTTCGTTACTGAATCTCGCTTTATAACTACGCGTTCTCAGGCAGCCCGACCTTGCTTCAAACAGTAAAGCGCTTCCCCTTGAATTATCATGGATGGATGGATGCTATGAGCGTCCCCTTTAAAACGGGGCGGTGACATGTCTGCCACCAGGCTCGAAGTAAAAAAAAAAAAAAAAAAGAAAAAAAGCTCCTTGTTTCATGTTGGCCTAATACCTTATCTCCATTGATTAAATCTATGTTATTATACCAAAAAATATAATTCACGGCCATCTCTCTGCCTCTAAGGCAGAATGACCTTATTTTTCCCCCATTATTTATTTTTGTTCTTTATCTCTACTTTTCTGCCACCAATACTCTAACCGTCTCTTACTTATTTCTATCGGGACGTGTTCAGCTTTCCATTGTTGTCCCTAAAACCCAAGGCTTCATGTAGACTCGTGCCCACACGTATACCTGGGTGAATATCGCCACATTCAATCAGTACATGTTCCATCGTTTCCTTAGTTCCCCCGCAGCATGTACATTGTTCTTCTTCGTTACTGAATCTCGCTTTATAACTACGCGTTCTAAGGCAGCCCGACCTTGCTTCAAACAGTAAAGCGCTTCCCCTTGAATTATCGTAAAACCTTCCCTCCTTATTTTCGTTTTTTCCCTTTTCGGTAGTACTCAGAGCCGGCTTCTTTTCCATCGCTGCATACAATAAGTCCTCTCCGCCTCTCTGACCTTCCGCTTAATGCTCCTTGTTGCCATATCGCCCGCACTGCCTAGCCGTATATTTACTGGTGAGCCTCCTAGTTCTTTTTCTCCACTGCGTGTCAACGCTTTTTTCTATACAAATACCTGAAAACCTTCTCTGCCCATCTACTGCTTCCTTCATTTTCCTCAGCCTCTCTTCGAATCTCATTTTGCTCTGAGCTTCCCTCACTTCAAAGCCTGTCCATCCCATATCACCCTTTACAGCCTCATTTGTCGTCTTCCCGTTGAGCGCCCAACGCGAGGCGGCCCCACCGTCCTTTGATTACATCCATTCCTGATTGCACCTCTGACTTCATGCACACCACTGAGTTCCCAAATGTAAGCCCCGGAACCATCACACCCTTCCACAGCCCTCGAAGCACCTCGTACCTATTGTATCCCCATAAAGCTCTGTGCTTCATAATTGCAGCATTCCTCTTTCCCTTTGCTACCGATGCTTTCTCTTGTACCCTCCATATACTATCCCCCTCATTACCCATACTCCGAGGTACTTGTACTCGCTTACCTCGGTATTTTTTGGCCCTGTATTAATACCGATGGTCTCCGTGATCATTGAATACCATCAATCCACATTTTGTTGCACTAAATCCTAGTCCTAGAGCCTCACACTCCCTTCCGCATATATCTGCCAGTCGCTGTATATCATCTTGACTGTCCGCAAATAAGACAATATCATCAGCATAAAATAGACCTGGAAGCTTCTGCTCAACCATCGCTCCGACCTGTTTGTGTGACAAATTAAATCAATGTGCTACCTTCTAGCGCTTTTTCCATCCTCACCATGTACAGCATGAATAACAGCGGGACAAAGGACATCCCTGTCTCAGCCCCTTGCTAATTTCAACGCTGTCCTTGCTACTTATTCCTTCCCATTCTATACAAACTGTATTTTCTCGGTATATTTCCCTCAAAAGCTGTATACAGTCGTCACCTATGCCCACTTCTTTCAGTATATCCACAAAATTTCCTGATTAACGTTGTCATACGCCCCGGTAATATCTAGATAAGCTACGTATAAGGGCCTGTTTTCTATTTTCGATATTTCTATACACTGGGTAAGAACAAACAGATTATCATCTAACCGCCTGTCAATTCGAAATCCATTCTGAAGTTCTCCCAAAATATCATTTTGTTCTACCCACGCTTCTATTTTTAATTTTACTGCCTGCATTGCCAAGCCTGTATAGCACCAATGTAATGGTTAGCGGTCTATACGAGCGAATGTTATCCTTTTCTCCCTTGCCTTTATAGATTAAGTTCATTTTACTTTTTCGCCAACTGTCTGGTATTTCCTCTCCTGTAAGCACTTTTCTACGGCTTTTCAGCAGTGCTTCTTTAGTGTTATGTCCGAGTTCGTTAATGAGGCTGACGGGAACCCCATCTAAGCCTGGAGTAGTGCGCTTAGGAATTTTTCCTTCGGCCTTCTTCCAATTGAAATTCTCTAGTACTACATCTTCGTCGGTTGCACTCCTTTGCGTACTTTTACTCACTGGGGGAATCCCTCTGGGGCGACCTTTTTAAACGAATCAGCTGTTATCTTTCGGATGTAACCTAGCGCTTCATACCCTTCCAATTGATTTCCTCCTTCATCTCCATATGTTGTTGCATGTTGCCAGACTTCCTACCCAGCGCTTTTAGGTGGCTCCAAAATATACTAGGCGCGGCCTTCTTCTCTTTCGCGAATCTCTGTCATCCAGCGTTCACTTCACCTTTAATTTTTTGCCTCGACTAATTTCTGCACAATGGATTTTTGCTCTAAATATATTTCCCATATTTGGTTGACTTCGTCCTGTGGCCGCCTTCTCCCTTTTTGCTTGTCTGTGCTCCCGTGATGCCTCACGTCGCTTCTCGATCGCCTCCCGGATTTCTTTGTTCCACCAACTTTTTGGCTTTCTCTTTCCTTTCCAACAAATAGTTTTCTTCTCTTTTTCCATTTCTTTCGTGATTACATGTAGCAGCTCACTATACTTCCAGTCTTTGCCTGGTAGTTCGTCTACTTTTTCCTCGACTCTTGCGGCTATATTTGTTATTTGTTTGTCATTTAGATACAAGCTGCCAAACTTTGATTCTATGTTCTTATTTTCAGTTTTATATCCCCTTTGTAATATAATGCGTTTATGATCACTACCCAAGCTGTTAATGCCTTCCTCGTCTATTCTCATCTCTCTAAGTTTGTCATATATTCCTTCTGTCATGAGACAATAATCAATGCTCGATTGCCGGTTTCCGACTTCCCACGTGATCTGCCCCTCACACTTAGGCCCCCCGTTAACTATCTCAAGGCTACGTTGCTCGCAGAGATCTAGCAATAAACTTGCCATTGGTGTCTGAATATCGTCAAGGTCATGAATGTGAGCGTTCATGTCCCCTAGAAGGATTATTTCGGCATCATGACCAAATTCTTAATATCGGTGCTTATGCATTTCACTATCTCCAGATTCTTTTCTCTGCAGTTATTGCCTGTCCACAAGTAAGCTACACCTAGCCACGTTTTCTTTCCACCTACTGTTCCCGAAACCCACATGTGCTCTGAACACGTTTGTTTCACTCTATCCAATTTTGTTCTGCTATGAATTAGCATTCCAACACCCCCACCTCTCCTTCTGAGGTGATCCTGTTACATCCTTCCCAAATATAATTGTCAATATGTGGTGGCTCTTCCAAGTCTCTAAGGTGTGTTTCTGTAACCGCATAAACACCTATCTGTTCCTTGCTTAACTGCTCCTCAATCTCTAACCATTTTGCCTTTTTTCTGCCACCCTGCATGTTAATGTAACTAATTGCAACACGCGCCTTCTCCCTTCTTTTACCTTTTCTCTGCTTTTTCGCTATACTACCTGTCAAAGAGTCCCCCTGGTTGTTTTCCTCATTACAAGCTACCATGGGCACCGAAGGGCCCGCGTGCCCCCCAAAAAGCTACTGCGCGTCCTGCAAGACGCCAACCCACCTCATGGCCAAGCCTCCTATCGAAGTGTATTCCGTCTCTTCGAAAACCACCCCACCTGTGCACCTCTCTGTTTATTTCCACTACCTCGATGCCTTTCTCTCTACTCATCTGCCATATCTCTTTGTTTGCGTCGACAACCGCTCTTTGCAGGTTGCCGTCACGCACCGGTACCTCCGGTATTGTGCATACCACTATCTGCACCCCCCCCCCCCTTTCGAAAAAGGGCGCCCTAGTGCCGCGCACGCAAACTACAGTCGGCCGCCATTGTGAGGGCCCGCAGCAGACGACGCAGGCTTCGGCAACGTGCTAGTGCTGACATTTCAGCACCGCCGAATCGTGGACTGTCATAAACGTTTTTCGTAGAGACGGCGTGCTGCAATGGTGCAGACGTGCTGCGCTCCCATGTGCCACCATCGAGGATATCGCGACGAGAACAGCGATAAGGTACGCGATAGAACTTGAACAAACAAACGCACGTGCTCTCTCCGCACGTGATGTCAAACGGACGTGCGGAAGGGCGCCGTTTTGTAAACGCGCTACAGAAACGGACGGGCTACACAGCGCCATGTGTAGCCTTGCTTGAACGAATTAGTCTTCTCCCGAGTGCCTGCATGCGGTGAATTGCGATAGATGTTTGTGCAGAAATACTGCGAGGGTTCGTAAGGCCAGCCAGAAAAACAAAAAATGAAGTTGCGTACCGCTCATTTCGTAGCGACAGTACTCGCATATCGTAAGCCACTTGTCATCATTTTTTAGTACTACAAACAGGGGCGTAGGCAGAAATGTTTTTCGGGGGGGGGGGGGGGGGTGCACCACCTTGATTTGAAGTGGGGGCCGGGCAGGCAGATGTGGTCGAGTGTCATTTTGTGCTCTGTGTGCCACGGCTCTGTGCTCTGTGTGCCCCCCCCCCCCCCCTCGGCTACGCCACTGCATACAAATATACCCAACGCGTGGCGTCCGGAAAATAGTTGCGTGGTGTGGCTTGCAGCAGACAGGATTTTCACCCGTTGCGGTCGCATTTCCGCGACAGTGACGTCCTTCCTTTCCTGCGGTGAGAAGTTTGTAGTTTGTAGCTTTCGGTGAGAAGTTTGTAGCTTCGGCGAGCCTTTTTTTCCCGCTCCGGGCGCGCACGCGAGTTGGCTGTGGTCACGGCCCCGCAACCGCGGCAGTCGAGCCAAACTGCTCGTCCAACCCGTTGAAGGGTACATGTTGCTCATTTTGCATCGGAAGCACCTCAGAAAGACCAACCCTATTGCAAAAATATTGCCTATTGGGTTATTGGTTCTATAGGTCTATTGGTTTAACTGTATTTGGCTATTGGACTGTATTGGTATTGGTCTATATCAGCCATATGGACCTATATTGGTGTAATTGGTTCTCTATTAGCCAATTGGAATTATATTGGCCTATTGGTTCTGTATTTGCCTGCTGGCATTGTATTAGTTTTGTATTTACCTACTTCTCAGCCCCATTAGAATTAGTCTTGCGCAAGTGTTTTATGCGTGTCTTGTCGTCATGCAGAAGGCCCACACTGTGGCAGCGCCCCTGCAATGATAATCACAGTGTATGAATGAGGCATATGTTCAAATATATTCTCATAATCAAAACTACAAGTGCTTCTTCTGGCCCTTGATGATGTTGGCTATCTTGCGGGCGACTATTTTGCCAAGGCAACTATGTCTTGTGTCAATTTCTTCTGGACTGCCTCATCCGCACTCGAGGAAGTGCCTGAAAGATTCTGTAAATAAACAGAGCCATGAAATCAGAAAACAGTAACACATAATTTAATTAAAGTTTACCTTGAAGCAATGTATAGAAAGTAGGCGGCACAGAGAGAAATTATCTAGACCTTCATTCGCTGCACGTGTTCACAATGTTGCAGGAGCTGAACTATAGCAAAAAACTGAGTGAAATATTACACACCCAACTGTGGCTTATTGCGTGAAGGAAAACAGTATATTGGCAAAATTTTGCTGCAAAAAAGGAAGGAAAAGAAAGGGGCAATTTTTTTTTTTTTTTAAATTAAGCAGCGCCTTATCCCATTTACACGCTTGCGTCCTGTGTTTTTTGAGCTGTACCCAAGAATGAACTGCAAACTCGTCCTTAAATTACAGCAAACTCAATAATCACTTACTATCTGTGACGTGCTCTTTTTCACGATGGTGGTGCGACTATCATACCTAGAGCATGCCACTAAATCTCAACTTAAAGATGGCATGAAATAAATTAAGCTAGGGTAGATTCACGATGAGGCAACGGTAATATGTAAGACTGTAGTAAAGGCAGCCTAGATTCCATATCGTTGCAAGCCCAACACAGCAGTCAGGCTGCAATGAGTTGGATATAACACACGTGCTGCGTGTTACGTGCTTATGCAATTAAGCCAACAACATTAATAAACCCACTCCTGTGATAGCCCTAATTGGGCTGCAGTATGTAAAATTAAAATAAAATAAAATAAATCGCACCAGTGCAGTACATATGCTATGCACATTTTGTATAATGAATTATCATGTGGCCTTCTGTGGTTCTTGTGACATTATGTCGAACAAGTATGATAAGCCGATTGGCGCGCACTACAACACACAAACCGCATCGACTAGAGCGTTTTACTATGAGGCGATAAACGCGCTTTCGGCTTAACACGCACGTTGTAAATACTTACAAAGGGCTTGCGAGACTCCAACTACACTCACGAGCAGGGCGCCTGTCCTTTACCTCTAATCTATGCTACGTTTTTTTGTGCATACTGACAAACACAAAAACAAACTGCAATAATATATGCGCTCAATCATTCAACTTCTGAGAGCGTGTGGACTTGCAATCGAGGCGTCGCTGGTCTCGCTGTCATCAAATACCGGAGACAAAGGACGAGGGACTTGTTTTCCCGACCTTTCAGCTTCGTCCCAAGTTTGAATACAAAAAAAAGGTGATATCAAATAAATACTAAATAGGAGTAACTACCATGCCCACTCAACTCACCAAACAATCGGAGCACATGGGCCTTGTTGCTCGTCTTGCCATTATTCTTGGTGCCACTTTGTTGAGTCGAAATCGGTCGAAATCCAAGACATTTATGGCTCAGAACGTCTCCATCTGGTGCACGCTGAACACAGTCTTCACGATATCGTCGCGGAAGCACACTAAAGCAAACATCGTGTAAGCAGGCTTACGTGAAGCATCGAGATCACACAAAGCGCGCGCTAGGGCGACAGCGGCGACAGACACAACGTTTTGGCTTAGCTTGGCCGCAGGCTGGGCTTGTCTTCGTATCGGCCGAGCGCGGATGGCGCGCCAAACGCACGGTCGGTCGCGTTTGCAGATCCACAATTCTGTCTCCTGTATCTTTACAGCACTACTTATATTGCTTAGCATAAATAGTTATAAACTTTACATATTATCCAAAGCTTATCTTAAAGCTTAGCACATGGCTTAGCCTGCTTAACCAAGGAACGTGTAGAAAAAAAAATGTTCACACATGCAGCGTCGCCACGCCGCGCACCGTCTCACTTTTTTTTTTTTTTTTTGTCACCTGGCTGGTTCTATGCCGATTGTGATCTCATGGCGGTTTCTTTATTATTATTCTGTGGTGTCTGTGTTGTCGATTCCTTCGCAAGTTCTTCTTCAGCGTGTTTTACTATAGTGCCCGTTTACCGCACGGCAGGTACGGAGACACCGTACCGCCGTGGTCGGCACGCAGCCTTTTTTAGTCGCGCGAGTTGCTAACTGCGCACGGTGTCTCACGGTGTACGATTAAGCTCAATCGGGATCAGACTTATCAAAAGTGAATTGATCCCGTCTGCAGCTTGCGTATAATATAGCCAATCATGATCAAGAAATTTGATCGGGATCGGGTCCGACGCGCTCAATCAGTCATAAGATGTTATAAACAGCTACCAATAGGCGGTAGCTGTTTGAACAATAAAACTCCTGTTGGCCTTATATATACGTCTTCTGTTAGTACATTAAGAAACCAATAGGAGTACTTATTTGACCAATACAACTTCTATTGGCCCAATAAGTCACCGATAGGCAGCACCGATTTGACCAATACAACTCCTATTGGTCCAATAAGACACCAAAAGGCAGCCCCTATTTGACCAATACAACTTCTATTGGTCCAATAGGACACCTATAGGTGGTGGCTATTGGTGTCTATTGGTACCCATAGAAGTCTTATACAACCAATACAGCTCCAATAGATGTCCTATAGAACCAATAGCGATTTCCTATTGGACCAATAGGAAATCCTATTGGTATTTTTGCTAGGGTTAGTTGCGAGTTTTGCGCTAGCTCGTCTCATCACCGATCCCAGCCTATGTCCCGGGATCTTCCCTATTAAAACTCGTTTGTCGCCTCTCACCCTTTCCTTGACTGCTTCTTCGCATCTAACTAAATTCGAGTCCCCGGCGATTATCACGTGCTCCGACTCTTCTGCTGTACCGTCCCGCACCTGGCCACTGCCTCGGTTACTAGCGCGTGCCACTGCTGCTTTGTCCCCTCCCCTTCCCAAAACTACTTCGCGGAAGCTGGGGTCCTGTGACCCTTGCACCTGTCTTTTCAAACCTGTTTCCCCCCTTCGCGTCTACCACTGTTGGGGTCGATGCTCCGCTGTTCCCGCTGTCGCTTGCTTCCTGGTTCACCTTGACTACCTTTGCTAACTCCTCCTCGGCTGACTTAAGCCTTTTTCCCCATAGCCATCGTTTTTTCCCGCTCTGTCGCCAACGCAATCTCCAGCTCGGCGATTCTTACCATGAGCTGATTCTGGGCAGCCATCATTATTTCCATTTTCGCCTCTAACTCGCATTGCTTACACTTGGCGTCAGCTCCCTCTGTCTTCTCATCCGTACAAACCTCTAGTTTCCATCCCATTCCGCACCCGACACTTTACGGTCTTTTGACCATGGCTAGATCGTTCACACGGCGGATTAGATACACTTAAAGTCAAATGGTATCACAAAAACTCCGCTAGTATGCTATACTTCAAAGCACATGTGTGCCTTTCAGACACGTGGTGACCGAACGGAAAAGAAAAAAAAAAAAAAAACAGGCGACTGTCACACAGGAAACCAGTACAAATTGTAAGCCCTAGTATGCTTCAAAGCTTCATCTAGTGGCTATGTACTCATTAACTAAAAAAATAAGCTCGAATCATGCAAAAAAAAAAACACTTATCTGACGCTGTCCAGTCCGGAGCCCACGAAAAAACACGTCCGTCCTCTAGCAGAACCTCTAGCAGACTCTCAGGCTGGATGGATGGATGGATGCTATGGAGCGTCCACTTTAAAACGGGGCGGTGACATGTCTGCCACCAGGCTCGAAGAAAAAAAAAAAAAGAAAAAAAGCTTCCTTGTTTCATGTTGGCCTAATACCTTATCTACATTGATTAAATCTATGTTATTATACCAAAAAATATAATTCACGGTCCATCTCTCTGCCTCTTAAGGCAGAATGACCTTATTTTCCCCCCATTATTTATTTTTGTTCTTATCTCTACTTTTTCTGCCACCAATACTCTAACCGTCTCTTACTTATTTCTATCGCGGACGTGTTCAGCTTTCCCATTGTTGTCCCTAAAACCCAAGGCTTCATGTAGACTCGTGCCCACACGTATACCTGGGTGAATATCGCCACATTCAATCAGTACATGTTCCATCGTTTCCTTAGTTCCCCCGCAGCATGTACATTGTTCTTCTTCGTTACTAAATCTCGCTTTATAACTACGCGTTCTAAGGCAGCCCGACCTTGCTTCAAACAGTAAAGCGCTTCCCCTTGAATTATCGTAAACCTTTCCCTCCTTATTTCGTTTTTTCCTTTTCGGTAGTTACTCAGAGCCGGCTTCTTTTCCATCGCTGTCATCCAATAAGTCCTCTCCGCTCTCTGACCTTCCGCTTAATGCGCCTGTGTTGCCATATCGCCCGCACTGCCAGCCGTATATTTACTGGTGAGCCTCCTAGTTCTTTTTCTCCACTGCGTGTCAACGCTTTTTCTATACAAATACCTGAAAACCTTCTCTGCCCATCTACTCTCCTTCATTTTCCTCAGCCTCTCTTCGAATCTCATTTTGCTCTGCGCTTCCCTCACTTCAAAGCCTGTCCATCCCATATCACCCTTTAACCGCCTCATTTGTCGTCTTCCCGTGAGCGCCCAACGCGAGGCGGCCCACCGTCCTTTGATTTACATCCATTCCTGATTGCACCTCTGACTTCATGCACACCACTGAGTTCCAAATGTAGCCCCGGAACCATCACACCCTTCCACAGCCCTCGAAGCACCTCGTACCTATTGTATCCCCATAAAGCTCTGTGCTTCATAATTGCAGCATTCCTCTTTCCCTTTGCTACCGATGCTTTCTCTTGTACCTCCATATATCTATCCCCCTCATTTACCCATACTCCGAGGTACTTGTACTCGCTTACCCTCGGTATTTTTTGGCCCTGTATTAATACCGTATGGTCTCCGTGATCATTGAATACCATCAATCCACATTTTGTTGCACTAAATCCTAGTCCTAGAGCCTCACACTCCCTTCCGCATATATCTGCCAGTCGCTGTATATCATCTTGACTGTCCGCAAATAGACAATATCATCAGCATAAAATAGACCTGGAAGCTTCTGCTCAACCATCGCTCCGACCTGTTTGTGTGACAAATTAAATCCAATGTTGCTACCTTCTAGCGCTTTTTCCATCCTCGCCATGTACAGCATGAATAACAGCGGGGTCAAAGGGCATCCCTGTCTCAGCCCCTTGCTAATTTCAACGCTGTCCTTGCTACTTATTCCTTCCCATTCTATACAAACTGTATTTCCTCGGTATATTTCCCTCAAAAGCTGTACACAGTCGTCACCTATGCCCACTTCCTTCAATATATCCCACAAAATTTCCTGATTAACGTTGTCATACGCCCCGGAGATATCTAGATAAGCTACGTATAAGGGCCTGTTTTCTATTTTAGATATTTCTATACACTGGGTAAGAACAAACAGATTATCGTCTAACCGCCTGTCGATTCGAAATCCATTCTGAAGTTCTCCCAAATATCATTTTGTTCTACCCACGCTTCTATTTTAATTTTACTGCCTGCATCGCCACCTGTATAGCACCGATGTAATTGTTAGCGGTCTATACGAGCGAATGTTATCCTTTTCTCCCTGCCTTTATAGATTAAGTTCATTCTACTTTTCTCCAACTGTCTGGTATTTCCCTCTCCTGTAAGCACTTTTCTACGGCTTTCAGCAGTGCTTCTTTAGTGTTATGTCCGAGTTCGTTAATGAGGCTGACGGGAACCCCATCTAAGCCCGGAGTAGTGCGCTTAGGAATTTTCCTTCGGCCTTCTTCCAATTGAAATTCTCTAGTACTACATCTTCGTCGGTTGCACTCCTTTGCGTACTTTTACTCACCGGGGGAATCCCCTGGGGGACCTTTTTAAACGAATCGGCTTGTTATCTTTCGGATGTAACCTAGCGCTTCATATCCTTCCAATTTATTTCCTCCTTCATCTACCATATGTTGTTGCATTGTGACAGACTTCCTACCCAGCGCTTTTAGGTGGCTCCAAATATCCTAGGCGCGGCCTTCTTCTTTTCGCGAATCTCTGTCATCCAGCGTTCACTTTCACCTTTAATTTTTGCCTCGACTAATTTCTGCACAATGGATTTTTGCTCTAATATATTTCCCATATTTGGTTGACTTCGTCTGTGGCCCGCTTCTCCTTTTTTTGCCTTTCTGTGCTCCCGTGATGCCTGACGTCGCATCTCGATCGCTTCCCGGATTTCTTTGTTCCACCAACTTTTTGGCTTTTCTTTCCTTTCCAACAAATAGTTTTCCTCTCTATTTCCATTTCTTTCGTGATTACATGTAGCAGCTCACTATACTTCCAGTCTTGCCTGGTAGTTCGTCTACTTTTTTCCTCGACTCTTGCGGCTATATTTGTTATTTGTTTGTCATTTAGATACGAGCTGCCAAACTTTGATTCTATGTTCTTATTTCAGTTTTGTATCCCATTTGTATATTATGGCTTTATGATCACTACCTAAGCTGTTAATGCCTTCTTCGTCTATTCTCATCTCTCTAAGTTTGTCATATATTCCTTCTGTCATGAGACAGTAATCAATTGCTCGATTGCCTGGTTTCTGACTTCCCACGTGATCTGCCCCTCACACTTAGGCCCCACGTTAACTATCTCAAGACTATGTTGCTCGCAGAGATCTAGCAATAACTTGCCATTGGTGTCTGAATATCCGTCAAGGTCATGAATGTGAGCGTTCATGTCCCCTAGAAGGATTATCTCGGCATCATGACCAAATTCTTTAATATCGGTGCTTATGCATTTCAACTATCTCCAGATTCTTTTCTCTGCAGTTATTGCCTGTCCACAAGTAAGCTACACCTAGCACGTTTTCTTTCCAACCTACTGTGCCCGAAACCCCATGTGCTCTTGAACACGTTTGTTCACTCTCTCCCATTTTGTTCTGCTATGAATTAGCATTCCAACCCCCCACCTCTCCTTTCTGATGTGATCCTGTTACATCCTTCCCAAACATAATTTTCAATGTGTGGTGGCTCTTCCAAGTCTCTAAGGTGTGTTTCTGTAACCGCATAAACACCTATCTGTTCCTTGTTTAACTGTCCCTCAATCTCTAACCATTTTGCTTTTTTCTGCCACCCTGCATGTTAATGTAACTAATTGCAACACGCGCCTTCTCCCTTCTTTTACCTTTTCTCTGTTTTTTCGCTATACTACCTGTTAAAAGAGTCCCCCTGGTTGTTTTCCTCATTCTACAAGCTACCATGGGCACCGAAGGGCCCGCGTGCCCCCCAAAAAAGCTACAGCGCGTCCTGCAAGACGCCAACCCCACCTCATGTCCAAGCCTCCTATCGAAGTGTATTCCGTCTCTTCGAAAACCACCCCACCTGTGCACCTCTCTGTTTATTTCCACTACCTCGATGCCTTTCTCTCTACTCATCTGCCATATCTCTTTGTTTGCGTCGACAACCGCTCTTTGCAGGTTGCCGTCACGCACCGGTAACCTTCCGGATTGTGCATACCACTATCTGCACCTGAGGGGAAATGGCGCGCATGTCATCGACCCCCTTCGCCAATGTGGTCGCTAGTTCGGCTGATTCGTTACTCAAGACGTCGTTTAGACCTCCCGCGATTATCACGAGGTTACGTCCATTAGACTTAGCTGCGAGTTTTGCGTTAGCTTGTCTCATCACTGATCCCAGCCTATGGCCCGGGAACTTTCCTATTAAAACTCGTTTGTCGCCTCTCACCCTTTCCTTGACTGCTTCTGCGAGATCGAGCGGAGTCGCCACCTGGCGGCTTCTGGCTGAACCGCGCCTAGTGTGGATTGTAGAGCACTGCACGGGCTCGGGCCTACCCGAAAACCCGGGCACGGCCCGGCCCGTGGGCCGGGCCGGGTAAAGTAGTTTTTACGGCGGGCTCGGGTCTGAAGCTCCGGGCTTAGGGCCGGGCCCGGGTTTGAGGTGGCGGGCTCGGGTCGGGCCGGCATGGACATGCTCAGTTTTAAAGGGACACTAAAGTGATGCAATGATCGGCTAAGACTGATAAAGTGTACTCTGAGAACCATGGGCGTCCGGAGGGGGGGTGCAAGGGGGGGCGGCTGGCCCCCCCTTGGAATTGCGGATAATATTTTTCTATGCAGTTGCGATAAGCTAGATAGCTTGATTAGCACACTCATGTCCTGGCCTTATCGGTTTGCCCATTCAATTGCGCGTTACAAACTACTGACTATCTTGCCTGTCATTCCACGGCAGTAAAAGAAAGGCTGCCAGGGCTGAATGCCCCCCCCCCTTGCGTATGCACCCCCCTGCAAAAGTTCTGCGGACGCCCTTGCTGAGAAATCGATGTAATTAGTTTCATCCCATCATAAGGAAAAATCAAGGCAAAATTCCATTTTAAATTCGCGGCCGAATTCTCCGCGCTTGACGTCACGGTATTTCAACTGTATTTGTCGTATTTTGGGGACATTGGTTTCAACGAAACTTCATGAACTTGGTATGTTGAGTCTATGTGCCCTCTCAGAGGTCATGTAACTTAATTTTTACTGATTAGGAACTACGTAGATCCAGCTAGACGCCGTCAGAATCTATGACGTCATGGTGTTTTGCGCACGATTTTCATGGTGGCGTCGGCACCCGCATGTTTCTTTTTGCGCTGGTTTTCTCGATTACCAAGACTCTTGTCGCAGCGAGCGTGGTGATTATGGAATTTTAAGAGAAATTACTGATAATATAGAATGTTTTTTTTTTTTTTTTAGTGCCGGTCTCTTCAGTGTGTTCCTCATACGTTGGCGTACGTATACGTTTCACATTTTATCTCGATAAAACGATCCTTTTTTCTTATATGTGGGAAACGCGATTAAAGAAGTTTTATGAGGGACAAGTACTGATCTTTCGCTTCTTGCATATGGGGCGCTTGATTTATCTGAAACGGGCGAGCTGAAAGTAAATAGAACAGGCGCTTATATAGCCAACATCTCGCTATTGCGTGCTTTATTTGCATTCGTTATTATTTTATATACGAAATATTATTCTGTAATCGCAGTCATACATTTAACATAATAAATTTATACCTATAACTTATCATCGCAAGTGCGATCACGGAGCCCCAAGGCGGGGAAACGTTCTTGCAAGTTACAGCCCTCCACTAAAACGAAAAGACTGCGCGCAGTCTCGTTGCATAAAATCCTTATAAAGACATTCTTTTTCCGTGGCCCTGTATAGGCTCCCAGTGGTCATGCGACACGAGATGGACATGCACAGACTGCTTTGTGTGCCCACATTGTTAACATCTGAGCGTTCGTCTTGTTCCGCTATTGGCCGCGAGATCGAGAGGAGTCGCCACCTGGCGGCTTCTGTCTGAACCGCGCCTAGTGTGGATAGCTCCATGCGTCGTCTGCTAGCCACGTTGTGGATTGCATGTGCTCGTACGTCATGCAGGTCCTCAAAAGGCGGTTGTTCCGTTGCGTTAGTGCAACTTCAACCGCTCGTACGTATGCCTAACCGATGTAAAGAAGCATTTGGCCTTGATCGGCTGTATATGTACTGTAATGCGATCAGTAAGCGCACTTGTCGAGAGCGCTGTGTGTGGTCGAGAGTCATATCAGTGTAGGTGCCGCTCTGTAGTCAAGCGCATTGCAAAGTGCACTTGGCGTTGTCCTAAAGATGACAAGTATTAAATCTCATGTGAATATAGCCTTTTAGCGGCTCGTGGTTAAAAAAAAAAAAGGCTCTCATGCACTTGCGCGCTGTGGTTAGGTGTATAACTTCGGGACTGTCGTCTATAGGTTACGCGACGAGCTTTAGTTGTGTACGGTCCTGGTCCCACTGCAGAGAAATATTTCTGTCAAGTCACGTCTGGACACTTCCGGTACTTAAATTGTCCCTGAACAGAACAGAAAATGGAATGACACGGAAATCGCAAAACTGAGTTGCTTTGCGCAGTTTTAACATATGTGGCGAAATTTATACAAAAAACAGCCGTTTACTTAGATTAATAAATTAATCCAAATGACGTACTTTACACTTATGTCGTAGTAATTTCACGCGAAGCCACATCTTTTGTTCTTTACATTATCTTGAGCGTTTGTGTTGCGTTGTAATAGATGAGGGAAGGCAGCGGACATTATTCGCGTGAAAAAACGTACTTTGGTCCTGTGAAATAAGCGGGCCTTTGTTCCATTACTGTGGTGCAATTAATCAATCGAAGAAAGTTCCGTGCTGTACAGTTACCTAGCTTTGTGTACTGTTACTGGAATAAAAACAAACGTGTGCGTGTTAAACGTCTCGATCCGTAGCGCTATATATAAGCGCTGTAATCCACGTAGCTTTCCTCAGTAAACTTATCAACTGTCCTACAATTCATAAAGAACTGAATAAGAAATGCGGATGAATATTTGAGCACGCAGTGCACAAAGTGCTATTTGAATGCATTTCTTTTTGCTTAGGGGGGTGTCCAGATGAACAAGAAGTAAATACTTAATTCAGTAATTCAGTCGCGCCACAGCAGTGCTTAGTTGTTGGAACACAAGCTAAACATGTACAAGTACAACAAGAAAATGTCATCCATTGCGAAACGCCGACTGTTCTCGAAGGCGAGCAACCCGTTCGCTGGCAGAATGCGCTTCACTCACATGTAATAGTATACGGCACGTAGGCAAGGGAGGGGGGGGGGGGCCGGGTGGCCCGGGCCCCCCCCCGAAATTCGTCCGGCCTTCTATATTCCCGGGCAACTTTTGTTTTATTTTTGGCATGGAAAGACTTTCTTTCGAACAATTAGGCCTTGCCCCCCCTTCCCCCCCCCCCCCCCCACCGAAAAAAAAATCCTGGCTACGTGCCTGATAGTAACGTTCAGCGCGCACATATTACCAGAAAGCTACAGTGAACGCATTTTGATTGCTGGAAATCGGGTCAAATCGCTCACAACTACTCACAACGAAGCGCTCGTTTCTATTGCGCGCCGGCAACCGCCCTACCCACACTAGCGCTAAGCGCCGCTCGCCGCTACTACCGCTACTGCGGCCACTCTAGCGCGGCGACATTGCCGACGTTCGGCTACCCTGCTGCCACCTGTAGTCCAATCTCGCGGCGATGGTGGCGATGTAATTTGGAGATCGCTTACGTTCGCAGCGCTTCCGTGGGCGCAGCGGTGTCGACGTTTGCATGGGGGTGGTAGTGGTAGTGGCTGTAGTGAGATGTGTTTATGTGATGGGCCGCAGGGGTGTCGGCGCAAGTGTGGGTAGTGGGTAGGCAAGTCACCTCCGTGGTTTGACTTCGCTCGTAGCAGTGCGAGCCACCGCTCTTCCATGTGCCTCTGAGGGTGCGGACAATCGCTTCCGCGCGCGTGCGAGCAATTTGTGCACCGGACACCGCGGGAAGGCCCGAAAAAGTGATCGTGCCAATCACGGCGCCGGCAGGCTACAGCGCACCGCCACAATGACGGAATATAAACTAGGTGTCGTCGGTGGTGAGTTCCCCACTCATTTGGCTTTCGCTTGTGATCTCCCACTCGTTTCTTTTTATTTTCTGCTGCCTCCACTGGTAGCGCGAGTGCTGTACGTGGTCATGCTTTGGTGCGGTACCTCCACCCATTCTGTTCGTTGCAATCGGAATTTTTTTAGTTTGCCTCACGTGGAACTTGTTATTTCGCTGAATGTCTTTTATCTTTGTGTCAAAACTGTTAAATAGCCTTGTCTTGTGGTCACGGTACGGGGGCGCAGTACGTCGGTGGAAATGCACTGGTGGAAAGAGCATCCGACGGCGTTGCTTTGTGCCGTGAGAAAAAGGGCCCCGCTTAGCAAGAACGACCGAACATAAAAACGCTGCACCGGAGGGGAAAAACGAAGAGGAGGGAAAGTGGCTCCGAGCAGCGTTGCTCCGACCGTGTGAGAACCGCCGAGAGAACAAAAAAGAAGCTGCAGAGAGAGGGCGTCTCTCCCCCGTATTTTACTTTTCTGCTTGTGTATATTTGCATTGAGGCGTTAGGCTTAAGCGGATAGGCTTAATCGGTGCAGAACGCCGCCGCTCGCAGGGTGCGATGACTCGGTTGCTTGGCATTTTTTCGCATCTCGTTGCGCGCGCGCTGTATTCATGTACAAATGTATGGAACTCGAGAGAATCTACTCATTTGCGCTTTTAGAGAAATATAACTTTACGTTCACCGCCCCCACACACTTTCTTGTTAACGAAATCGTTTTGTGCGCCCTGTGGCGTCGCTTCATGGCAGCTGCACTACTTCGGCCTCATTGTGGAGAGCCACCGTTGTTGTCAGTTTTCTCTGGTGGTGGAGAACGCTGGCATGTCAAGACACCGACTGTTCGACAAGGTCCAGTGTCGTTTTTAGCGCGGGAGGTTTGATTTCTAGTGAATGCGAGAAGGGATACGAACAACGCTGTGCAAAAAGTGTGTAGTACGTCACGTTTTTTGCTGGTTGGTGTACTGATAAAAGTGTAGCGACTGAGTCCAGATGCCAGTGATGTGAACCTGACCCTAGAGTTACTGTATATGCTATCGCATAGCTGTGGTTGCTTGCCAGGCTTATGCGCAACTCTGCTACCTAAAGGTAGCATATAGAGTAACTCTACCTGGCCCGTGCTTGCGTGCCCGTAGGCGACTTTGGATCTTGTGTAGCAGGATTATCGCTTATTGAGAAAGATGTGCAGCACTATGTTATACACGCTATTAACGTTGTTTGATATGTTTAGCATAAAGAAGTAAATGTATCGGCTCGTTTGTCCCGTGGTATGTGGAGCGGTTGACGGCTGTTAGATGAACTAGACGGCTAGTTTGTTCCGCTTTTCGGAAACGAGAGCTACCACCAGTAATAGCGTTTATCGAAAGCTTAGCACGTTTGTTCCGATTAAAGTCCAACTATCCCACAGGAATGGTTGCTTGCTGGGCTAGTTTGTTCATTGCAACTCATAGCAGAAAGGACGACGACTGAGTGTAAATAGTGCTGACTTCCATCAGCTTATTCCGCTGATGACACCTGGCGTGTGTACGGGGGGGGGGGGGGGGGTGTGAAAAGAAACGCCAACAGTGTGACATCTATATTCTCTGCTGTTTCGCATTTCTTTTCAAGTGGTTGTAGGCTAGATAGTAATCGAAAGCCACTAGAGTCATCTACGATGCTATCAATGACCATTCTAGGCATCTTTTTATTGCCACCAAGGTCGAAGCGTGATGCAAACAGCGCGCCGGGCTGTTCATGTTTCTTTTCATCCCCCTGTTCATAGGATTATGATTATTATATCTTTACCTTTATTTATTTTTCCTTTTTGCTGGCAATTCATGTGTAATACATATATGTGTATCGTCAACGGAATAAACAGTTGGAAGTCGGCGCTCTTTACCCTCTGTCATCGTCCTTTCCAATTTTGCACGCTGTTACATGAGTATTGCACAGGGGTATCTGTTTTGCCAGGTGTTTGGTGAGTTGCGACGCCGCTTACCCGAGCCAATGGGGGATGTTGGGCGGATGCCACCCTTGCAGAAGCATCATACATAACTTTCATATCACGCATAACTTTCGTTAGTGTATTCCTGCAGAGTCGAGCAATGCGCAATATAGCTTGCTGAATCGTAGGAATACAAATGTAATGTTTATTAGACTGCTATAAATGCGGAGCCAACACTGGAACCACAGACTTTAACCTGATATGATGCCTGTATCGTAGGAGTACATATGTAGCGTTTATTGCTTTCTTGTAAAATTAAATGGCCAACACCACAACCACAATTATGTTGCGCCGACGCCATGCGAAACGTTCAACTAAAACAAATATGAGATACGCTTCGCAGAAGAAAAGGTCCCTGCTGTCTTTCAGTTACGTTTAGGTGTTCTGTGTTGCATATGCGACATGACAGCCAACATGGACGCCTTGGTGAAGCGGAACCTGAAGGCGAAATCTTCTTCAATCTACAATCCATGGGGTTGACTGTGTCGCGAAGTGACTTCAGCATCGGTGAATACTGGTGTGCACTTTTTGGAAAGAGAACTTATAGGCATGGTTTGAAATTCCATGAAGTCAGTCACGCTGCTGTTCGCCCAAGAAGTTTTTTCTTTTGAGTGGCGCCGGGTGCCGTGCTCACGTAGCTCACCTTTCTGTACCATAGACGGGCAGGCGAACGCGGCAAGCACTGTGCTGGCAGCGCCACTGGGTGCCTCTCTGAACGCGCGAGGAAAAGAAAAAGAAAAAAAAATTACTCGTGCGAGGAAAGCTGCCAGAAGTGCATAAAATACAATTTTAAGTTATACATATTTGTTTTCAAGCAACATCAGTATCTGCAAGAGTTTTGCTTCTACCAATATGTGGAACCAAATTGCTGTTAGGTGATGCTAGCAGTCATACTTCACCGACTTTCAGAGCCAAATGAAAAATATAATTGCATTTTTATTGGACAAAACATGCTTGTTGCTGTCAATGTGACAGTCTTCTCATTTTCACAACAATCAAAAAAAATTTTTTTTTGATCACTAGACAGTCCCTTTAGTGAAAACTAGCACCACAGTACAAGTTGTTTTTTCGTTCACTTTGACTTCCTTCACATCTATATCACAATTACAATACACTCAAAGCAGTACAATTAATCTCCTTGCAATGGCTTCATTATTTGCTGATTTTCATTAAGGTTATGTAAAAAAAAAAACGAGCTCGCACCATGTCCATTCATTCGTTCATTCATTCATAGTGAGGGTTCGTTCTGGCAGACTGGATGCCTTCAGGCAGTAGCGAGGGTCAGCTGTCCGCTCGTTAAAGGATCACAGTGACACCAGCTGGCAAAAGAAACTGTTCCACACTCACTGTTATGGCTATGAGTGGCACTGACTAACACTCCCAGATTTGCATGCGCATAAATACCCGATAAAGTGGAGGAGAGCACGACCGCCGCCGTAGCTCAATTGGTAGAGCATCGGGCACGTAATCCGAAGGTTGCAGGTTCAAGCTTGCCGGCTGCAAGTTGTCTTTTCATCCACTTTAATTTCTTCACATCTATATCACAAATACTACAATGCGCTTAAAAGAGCGCTATTTAAAATGTCCCCTATTCCTTACTTGGCTTCATTATCTGCTGGTTTTCTTTAAGGTTGTGTCAAACAAAGAACTGAGCCCTCAAAATTCTCTTTATAAATGAATTGCCAGAACCTTACCTCATTCTCTTCAATTTCAGTGCTCACAGCAGCTTGCAGGGTGACGCTCACAGTGACACGCAAGCTCGTGTAATTGAGAATTTTCTCTTTTCTGCTGATGCAGCCTCACAAACAAAACATATTTATCTATTGATTTTAGCATTGTATCTCACACCCTTTTACTTGATTTTAACTGGGAAGTGGTTAAAAACTCTTAGGGGTTATTTGCATGGGGGAGAAATCCTCGAGGGAGAAGGGGGTGTCAGTTCACGTGACGACGTCGCGAATTAGTGCAGCCCACTCGCTGATCCACAGATGGGTGCGGAGGTGCCGCCTGCTCGCTAATCCATGACGTGTCATGTGGCCCGCAATCCCCGCTTCTCACCTGAGGATTTCTCCCTCGTGCTTTCTCTGTTCCCTCGGCATGTTCCCCGTCTACGTCTTTGTCCCGTGTTGTGCCGCTGTCCTTTTACTACTGAGAATGCAAAGAAAAAAAGGAAAAAGAACCGACTCACCACCACAGGCTCCCGGTTGAAGGTTGACACAGCAGATTGGGCGAAGTTCCGAAGTCTCATCAGTGTCTTGTAGCCTGGCATGTCTTCCTTGCGAATTGATTCTACTATTCAGCATTATAGCTTTTATAATTGATATCGCTTCAAACTGTATTTTTAAATTATAGGCCTCCCAAGCTCGACCAGGGGGCGTTGCGTCGCACACGTTTCGCCGCCTTTCTTGCAAAAACCGGTCGCTCCTGTCCCCGCACCTGCCTTTTGACTGCGCTGTCTCCGCACGTTCAGGCACCCTGCACGCGCTGTTCTCTGCTCGCCATGCACGTGCAGCTTCACATGTTGCTTGCTCTGAAGGTTTAGAAAGATCCCAGAGATGGAAACAGCATATCCACGGGGTGAATGATGATGAGTGGGGCGAAGCTACGGAGGGAATCATTTGTAAACCGTGAAACTCTTCCGTGAAATGCGCCCAGTACATAATATAAAGAGTGTGAAACATCGTGTATATATTAAACATCAAACTTTTATTGTACTGTTGGTTTACGTGGTCCCTTCATTATCACTTGTGATCGGTGAAATGCAAGCAAGAAGTCCGCTCCCGAGCGAAAGAGCGCCAAGAGCGACCGCATTCCCCGCTCGCCCTGTGCGAATTAAAGGCAAGGCTAGAGGGAAGACAGGACGCGCGTTCCACGACGCGAGGTCGGTAGCATGCCCAACGAAAGCCAACGGAACGCGATCGTGCAAGTGCTCCGGCTTCGCATCGCCTCATGGTTCCATTTAGCGTCCCAAAACCAAATATATTGCTCAAGGTGTGCCTTGCGTTTTTCGTAGAAATAATTTCTTTATCATGTACATTAAGACGAAAAGTTGAAAGCTCACTAGAGTGTATCGCCCGCAAAGTATGTCTTTTAGTGTGATTTAACTCTCGTACGGCAGGGTCCTCGCGCCGTTGCCGGTCCACCTCGCCCGTTGACGATCGGGCGAGGTGGCTACATACAACTACTACTACTACACTTTAAGAAAAACATCTGGCGTTCTTTCGTTCTGCTTTTACAAAACATCTGGCGTCTTTCGTTGGTTTATTTCATCAATCAACGGCGTTTTGAACAAAATTTTTATTGTTTAATCACGCACAGGAGAAATCTCACCAGGCACTACCTTGGAGGTAAACAATGGCTGCTAATGGCAATGAGAGACAGAAGAAGTCGGCTTTTAGCTAACACTTACACTTCTACTTCTACTAACGTTTCCTACTGGAACATGCCAATGGCTGCTAATGGGGAATGAGAGACAGAAGAATTCGGCTTTTAGTTAACGCGCACGCTGCGAATTTTTTATTGTTCAACAACGCACAGGAGAAATCTCCCACCGGCACCACCTTGGAGGTCAAAGCGCAAGACTTGTTACTCACTACTACGACCACGACGACTACGAGGGACGAACGGGTGCCGCCTTAAGGAGCTTCGCCCCTAAAAACATTTTAACGGTGGGAATCTTACCAGAGGAGGACGGTTGATCGACCACCTTTTCGGGACCGAGCAGGTCGTCAAGGGCGATGCTGTTTGTGCGAGCGCTACGTGCGTGCAGACGCTGAACGGGCACATTTCTTTGACATGAATAGGGAGGTGACTGCACGAGTTCTGTAATTATGTTACCGGTAAAACGCACATTCGTTGCGGCAGTCGTTTCTACTCGGAGCTGTCAGCAACCATCCGGCACGCTTTTGCGTGCGTTTTCTATTGATAACTTTTCGATTGCGTGGATGCCAAGTTTGTCGTGCGGCTTTAAATTTATTATGAGCTCAGTGTGAAGAGCATAAATTTACATCTGCTCTGTTGAGTCACTGGCTGCATCGCAATGCGCAGTGTTCAGTTTCGTGGGAGTTTCACTTTTGCCGAGGTTTGCATCGAATGATAACGTCGGATCGCAAGTTTAATGTGACCTTGGATTTTTTTAGAGCTCCCTTTGACAGCATAATGATATAAGCAAACGAAAAATAAGTAAATATTTCATGCCCACTTCGACCATGCATGTTTCTTGCAGAGGCGTGTTTCATTTCGAATAATATCGACGCCTGATCACGCACCGTGTTTGCTTATTCAAGTGTCGCTTTGGTTGTTTCGACAGCTCGCTTGGTCAGCATCATACTATACAGGGGCGTAGCCAAGGGGGGGGGGGTCAATCCCTCCCCGAAAATTTTGAATTTTGCTTGCGTATATGTACACGCACACATACAAACGCACGCACGAACATACATAAAGTATGATTGAACCCCCCCCCCCCTAAAAAAATTCCTGGCTACGCCCCTGATACTATACAATACCCACTGGGATCGCGCATGTTTATGATTATGCCGAGATTTGTGCCCAATGATAAGCGCATCTGAATTCGCGAAGCCATCGAAAATTTAATTGCCACCTTGGTTCTTTTTTCAGCTCGTTTCCAAAGCGGCAACTGCATATTGCCCGCGGCTCACGCGCATACAAGGCTTTTTATTACGTGCCGAACGCATGACATTAGTACGAGGCACGCCGTGGTGGATTAATACGGATTAATTTCGGCCACCTGGGTTTCTTTAACGTGTATGTAAATCTAAGTACGCCGGTGTTACTGCATTTAGCTCCCATCGAAATGCAGCTGCTGTATGCGTGAATCGAACGCATGACCACGATTTTAGCAGCGTAACACCTGCTAAGCAATCACGGCGTGTCGCACGCACGGCCAATATAAACGCTCAGTGCAAACATGCGGCTTAATTCTGTTTACAGGGAGCCGCGACGGGAAATGTACCGCAATCAGCTGAATTAAACACTTAGTACTCATGGTACGTTATTTAAACTGTGATGTAATAAGCCCAAATGCTGTAACATTACAAATGGTTGACTCGGAAAGCCAGCGCGCAATCTCGAAATGTACAGCGGCTGTCTATTTATTGTAACTTTGGCTCACAAACGCACTTCCCTTTCAAATGAGCACGATCATCGCGACAAAAACTGCTTCAAGGTGACAAGACCGCAAAAGCATCGCGGCGAACTGCGATAATCCACTCTTGACGCCTCTGCTCCTCGCACTGCTTGCATTGGAAACGGTAGAACATGACAGGAAGTTTTCGGCTCTTCGACATTTTTAAACTTTTGTGACAGTTCACAATGCAGCAGGACTGCGTGCCTGCTTTCGAGTACGACGAAGGAACGGCACCCATAGCGTGAAAAATGCGAGATAAAAGCCCCGGGCAGCACGTTCTCCGCGCGCGCAATGGGAAAACCAAGCAAGAGCGACCCGTCCGAGCTAAAGTCCCTCTATTTTACAAAAGTAGCGAAAGGTCTTGATCCAGCCGCCGCGCCCTGCGATAGGTCGGTTGGCGACACGTGACCTTTTCGCCTTCGCGCCCCGCCCAAAGGGTCCAGCGGCGGCAGCGCTGTGCCGGCGATAAGTACGGATCACTGTTTTCAAGCGTGGAGTGGGGCGATTGTAGCAAGTAGAGTACTTCACGCGCCTCTGTCGCATTGTTGTTGCAAACTAGAAGCGTTTATGTACGTGAAGTTGAGTGGACGCAGGAATTATGCTTTTGAATTGAATGCTTGGAGCGTGACGTGCTAGTATGTCTGGTCTCTATGCCTTCGGTTGCCTCCCCGCGCAGAGGACAGAAAAAAGCGTTTCTTTTTTTTTTTTTCGTTCCTCGCGGTGACAAAAATATAAGCTGAAGGATGGACCAACAAAATCAGTTGCAAGAAATTTGTGACCACAGAAAACAGCCGGATATACGAACTAAGTGATTTTGTAATGTTTATAACTTCAAGGAGCCTTTCACCTGACCGGCGTGCTTTTGTTCGTGCATATGCATGAGCATTAGCTTAGGAACGATATTATTGCTTCGACGTTCTTTATGCCGTAGATTTGTGTGCAGTAGTCAACGGAGAGTCACACCCCGTATCTCTAACATTAAATTTCTCGGAACCCAATAAAGCTGCCTATGTTTTTCTCACCGAGGTGGCTTCAACACTACAAGCTCGCAGGGAAATGACCATTTGGGATTAGTTTTTTGCCACACCTTGCCGTGTTTTGCCGCACTGCTGTGTGCGAGATCGATTTAGACTTCTTCGTTGAAGCATACTACGTGATGTTTTCCCTAGAGGACCAGAATGCTTTTGACATGTTCGAATAAATAATATTGCAAGACGCTGGGAGGAAAAGACTGAAACCATATATGCTGCACCGAACATCTTTGCTGATTTGCCAAGGCAGAAGGAACGGAAGCCACCCTGCAAACGAATGAAGGGAGGATCAGTGCTCACAACAAAACTATCAAAGAAAAAAATTGTTATGAATTCATGCAATAAAACCCAGTTTTTCAAAAGGTACTCTTTTGTTCTCTTGCATCTCTACAAAAAGCCACCTAACACAGCTTTTCTCGTTGCAGTCTGGTTTTAGGGCCCGTACGGTTATACATACCCCAAATTTATTTGAAATTGCATTGGGTAACATTGCAACGTACCTTTATATCTGCGGGGCACGGAGGCAGCGGGGGTAGTAAAAGGGGGACGGCTTTGGATAAATGCACGTTGTTAAAAACAGTTAAACAAAAAAATGGGCGAGACACTAGTGGGCATGCTATATTTCCTAGATCTTGAAAGGTACTCAAGTTGCTGATATTCCTCAAATGCAGTGCAACTGAATTTGTGGAATATCCCCTCTTCTCCTAAGTAAACCTCTTAGAGCATAAACAAAATAAGCTTAGTTAAAATTACCCTGTAACCGTGGGAAGACTTCCGAACACTGACAAACGCAGTCAAACGAATAATAGCGCGTATTTTGCGCTACGCTATATCAGAGCGCTAGGTGCCCGATGAAGTTTCTGAAAGTAGCAGTACTGTCACTACCTGCCTATTTTATTCGAGCTAGAAAACAACCACTTTTAACTCACCCAAACACCACCTGTTCTTCAAGTTACGCTGAATGTCAAAATATGCAAAGAAAAAAAAAAATAAATGCCCTGCATGACAGCTGCTGTGGGGAACCCACTCGGAAGCTGCCTCGGAAACGCACACGTTTTATTTCAATATTTAACGTACTCCGTGCTCGTTAAAGTTATTGTCCCTGTAGTTTGATAACTGATGAGCATCTTAAGCCATAAATATTAATAATTTAGCGGTTCAAGCGAGCACAGAGTTCGGTTTCAGGCGCCCGCAATATGCACGGGAGCGAGCGGCGCGTCGTCTGCTATCGCTGCTCCTTGGACCCCTCGAGAGGGCGCGCGTGTAGTTGTCGCTACCTTTATAAATATAGGGACCTTAGTCCGAGCTACCGGACCTTTCCCCTCTCTCCGCCGGCGGATGGGGGCGGATGGGGGCGGATGGGGGCGGCGGATGGCGCTGCGCAAACTTGAGCGTTGGAGGCCTATATGGCATGGCATGCAAACGCCATGTGCCCTTGGTGGAACGACGAGTCCGCAAGTGTTGAAGATTGGGCGAGTTGGTTTGTCGTACTTGAACTGGTATAGCGCATTACAGGGAAAGAAGAAACGGCCGAGCAGACCGACACAAGAGGACAGAGCACGCTGTCCTCTTGTGTCGGTCTGCTTGGCCGTTTCTTTCCCCATAATGCGCTATACCAGTTCAAGGAATGACGAGTGCCATAAAGCTTACAAAAGCAGAAAAAAGTGTGAGGGCTGTTGCGCGATAACCCCACTGCAGGAAATGTTATCGATATTGAACAGGTAAGATCTCAAGGCAGGAGAATGCGCCGACAAGCTATAAGAGAGAATTGGCAGAAGTATTTATTATTAGGTATCAACTCGTACACAGACAAGGCCAAAGTGTGGAACAGGGTCAAGGAGCGATTCTGCCCCAGCCTCTGACCGGTAATATATCAGATGTTAAAGCACCCTGAAACACTGAGAACTCTACCTTTAAAGCACTTTATAGTCTTTTGGTGAGGTACTCTCTGCTTGGGAAGAGGCCACTATAATTTGTATTTTGAAACGGGGCAAGGATCCATTGTCTATTTAGTTACAGGCCTGTAGTATTGACTAGCTGCCTCCGTATAGTGTTTGAAAGAACGTTAAACCGCCGGATACTACATTTTCTAGAATCAAACTCCTTGACCCATACTAATGTGAGTTCCTAGAGGGTCGATTCACCATCAACCACCTCATATGTATTGCCACGTGCCTCCTCAGTTCGCCTCTTCATCCGAGGAGTCCAGCAGGAGCTCTTCGCAGGACTGATGCGGAACCCACTGAACAGTGTCCAAGAATTTGTCTCGGAAGCGACGACTATTGAGAAGACTGTGGACATGTGCAACCGGCAATACAATCGTCATTCCACACCACAATTGACCGAAATCCAAGGGATCTGCTCCAACGACCTGCACGGCACGATTAGAGCGATCGTGCAGGAGGAGCTGTGCAAATTCCTACCTTGATCGCAGCTTCAACTGCATTCCATTGCTGACGTCATGCGCCAGGAGATCCAGCAGTCGCTTGGTACGCCTGAACTGCTACAGCCTCAACCGCAAGCCATGAGCTACACTGCTACAGCCCGACGCTACGCTCCCCCTCCACGTAGCCGTGATCTGACGCTGTGACTTTATCGCAACGCAAGACAACGAACTAGCGCCTTCGACGTTCTCATCGACGGCCACAACGTCACCGCTCTCATCGACACTGGAGCAGACTATTCTGTCGTCAGTGGGCCATTCGCCACGAAGTTGAAGTTAGGACCGCCTGAGAAGGCCCCGAAATCTGGACTGTTGGAGGCTGCACCATGACATATGCGTCGCAAGAGGCGTTGCTAGGTTGCATGAAGGAAAGGATGCATGATGATAATGAACTTCAGCCAAGAATAGACACCTGTTCAGGGGCACGACTATTGCATGCATCGAGGAAATCATGGCCGTCAGCGGTGCTTTCGTGTTCTCAGATTTTGATGAACGATGACCCCAATACCAGAACAATCCTTCGACGTCAACCCAAGCCTTCCCGCATGCCAACATCAACAGCTCCACTGCCTTCTGCAGCAATACAAGGACTGTTCTCGTTGTCATCAAGGTTCGACAAACACATTCGTGAAGCTTTTGTTCATAAGCAGTTTTCCCTACCTGTATTCCTTGACATGGGAAAACGCCATGATAATGTGGCGGTTTGGGATATTAAGAGACCTCTCACACTTTGTGGTAGTATGATAAATGTGATCGAAAGTTGTATATCCAATCACGCATTCTTTGTTTGAGTGGGCAATGTTTTTTCACAACCACTTGTCCAAGAAACTAAAGTCCGCAGGTGGGGGGGGGGGGGGCTCATCTGTTTGCTCTTATTATAAATGTGGATTCCTTGCATCTGTGCATTTGGCATATGTTTTATTCTTCGTAAGGAAATGCCAGCAGCACCAAAAGAAAGCAGAAGCAGCCGAGACAAGAAAGAAGAACAGCATGGATACTGTACTATCAACTGACTTCAATTTGATACGCGAACAACAAACAGATATGAGCATGCACAGCAACAACCGTCATCACACTGAAAGGCACCCTATTTCCGCATACTAGAATCGCTGTCAAGAAACCGGACCTCTTTTTCATTCAAAAACACAGAAGGCACACTCACACACTTATCAGGACCAAGTTTGTAGATCTAAACGCTTCAATAATTTCATGCTCTTACTATGTTTTAGACCTTCCAGTCACCGAAATGTTGCTGAATGAGGGGCTTAACCGCACACCTTGCAGTGAATCGGTAGATTTCCACCCGTGTCCGTAGGAAGTAAATTTGCGTGCTCGCGCCTCCTATCATTCACACACCTGCCCGATTGCCCATTATATTCTTTGCCACAGGTCAAGGGAATACTGTAGACAACGCACGTGTCACACCTGCTGAATCTGTTGACATGCGCAGTATTGCACCTGGACTTACTAGCCCCATGCCGCGCAAAAAGAATTTGCCGTCGAAATCCACATAAGTAGCCCGAACATAAAACATTAAAAGTTTCATGAAGTTTTTCGTCGACAGGCCGCAACTACTTTGAAAGGCCGTCTCCCCATTGCATTCAATAATTCCTGAACTGCCACAAACAGTTCTTGATGGGGAACGGAGTATTAAAGCTCCTCTATGTCCACTGAGAACGCCGAGTTTGCTGTCATATCTGCTGACTTCAACCCATCAATCACCCCTCTGGAACTGTCAATACCGAAAGGATCAGCAATGGTCAGTGACTTCATGGAACGTTGTAGGAACCTCCCGGCTAATTTCTACCAGGAACCTATTTCTGTGACAATGGTTCGCTTGGGGTACTCAAGCTTGTGGGTTTTCACCGTAAAGAAGGCAGAAAGCACATCACCCTTACTCTTCCTGATGGCCTTCTCCAAAGACTCGGTGATAGGGTGCCTTTCATTGTGATCACGGTTGTTGCTGCGTATGCTCATATCGGTTTGTTTGCATCTTCATCGAATTAGTCAGTTGAGTTGATAGTCCAGCATCCTTCCTGTTCCTGTCTCTTCTTGTCTCAGTTTCTTCTGCTTTCTTTTGGTGCTGCTGGCATTTCCTTACGAAGAACTATGTACCAACTTGCCCAACAAGCCACCCTAATGTTTTACTCAATAACGTTGATGATGTACAGATAGAATTTAAATCCTGTTCTTTGACAATCTGTGATGGCAGGTCCACCTTTGCCTCAGCAGGGTCTCCAAATGAGCTGATGAGAAGGGGTTCAGAGTGAACCCACAAGAATGCAGCTGCATACTTTTCTCTAGAAAGAGAGGCCTGTGCCCTGATCCCAGAATTGACGTGCAGGGCTGGCATTTGCCTGTAAGCATGAAATGTAAAATTTTAGACACCATTCTAACCTTTGCACCACAGATGAGGTACCTTCAAGACGAATGCATGAAAACCATGAATATTTTAAAGGTTCTCTCCAGCGATACCTGAGGTAGCGACAGAAAGAATCTTATGAACCTGTATAAAAGCCTTATACGGTCACGCATGGACTGTGGGCGATAGTTCATCAATCTGCCACACCAAGCGCTCGGAAGGTGGTGGACAGGTTATCTGCATTTCTACAGGTGCGTTAGAACGAGCCCGCTGGAAAGCCTTTACGCCGAATCAGACAAGTGGTCTTACATTTCCAAAGATCACACTTATCTTTTGTTCATTTTCTGAAAGTGAAAGCAAATAATGCCATTCCACATGCTACACTGCAAATTCAGCTCTCTCCCTGCAGTGAGAGAGCCCTACTCAAGAGTTCTGTTAGAGGAAATGGATGTTCCATTTCTCCCACAAGAGTTCCCGCCATGGTAGTGGCAGCTTGTGGAGTTTGTTTAACTGACGTGGTATTTTCCTGTAAGTGGCATTTTACTGCAATACTTTGCCCCCAACTAACGTAGCACTTGCTCAATGTCTCCAACTTCCATGTTTTTCTTGCTTTTTTGTACAGCTTTCAGTGTTTGCAGCAGGCGTAATGTCGTTTAACATTATGCTAATAAATGAGCATGTCTGTTGCCCATTCATATGCACTCATTCTTTTGTGCAATTCTGTTGCAGCCGGTGGTGTGGGAAAGAGTGCCTTGACAATCCAGCTCATACAGAACCAGTAAGTCTCCCATTTTCTTTCCATGTCACTTTTAAATATGTGCAGCAAGAAACTCAGTCTTCATTTTATTAAAACACCAAAAGTTTAGTCGGTTTGTCCTCTGCAAGTCTGCTACATTGCCTAATGAGTAATGCAGAATGAAGTTACCCTCACAGAAGCTCCAGTGTTGCGCAATTATTAACGTGCAAATAATTTATTGAATATTCTGCTATTGATTCAGTCTTTGAAATTGAGTAGCCACTGGTAAAGCATGTGAATATTTAACGTGGCCGTGATGGTGAAGAAGGCTCCAGCAGAACTCGAATATGTAACTCTTTATTGGGCTATCTTGTGCCAGGAAAATGAAAGGCAAAAGTTCAAGCAATGCAAGCTTACACTGATAGCAGAGAGAACAGTGTCGGTGAGTAATCTACCAAGTGGCAAAGTGCGTTGGCTCTTTATACACGTGCTATAGAAGAAGATTCCAGCGTTATCGCTGGTAGCCGCGTAAGCTCGAATAAACTAGACTATTCGCGTCTTGCGTGCAGTCTAACAGAATGATCACAAACAATTTCGCAGCTTCTCAAACATTGCAACGCGGCATGCGTGCTGAGCATTGCTAACAGTCTTTGCGGGTAATCCGAATACATCAAATAAAACAGTGGGGCAATGCCTCCCTCTGAAAAAGGAGCACCACGATGCTTAAATCGGAACACGAATTGAAAGGCATGCATGCCTACGGAAGAAAGAAAAAAGTCAGTTTCGTCTCAAGGGCGAAGCAATGAATGAGATAGCAAGAATTGGAATGCCACTGGAAGAACAGCAAGCTGCTAGAAACTTGCTGCGCACTTCTCAAGCACGGAGGACACAGGAAAACAAACACACAAAGCGAGTGCAAACTAACAATTGCACAGGTATACATAGGATGCGCGTGAACTGTCACAGCTATTACTTCAACTAGCCCTTACTTTCGCACTTCTTGCTAGCAGCTCACTCCTTTCATAAACGCGGCCACTGCAGCGAGCAAAGTGACCTACGTACGGTCTATAGCTTCAACGCAAACTTTGCGATGAAAGCACAAGACGTACAAAACTCCCGAACAAGAGATAATCGTGCAAGCACGGTCGACCACACTATGTGTGTCAAATTCGGAGGCGCACATCCCAACTCCGGCGAAACACTGGAGAGTTATAGAATTGGGCACCCAAGAAATTTGCCAGCTGCCAGGACACATGTGCAGAACGCAAGCCACTCTCAGCTCCTGCGCTCGCGTTGTCCCAACATTTTGCAGTGCCTTCCTTTGGGCGGTGAACAAAACTGGAGAGCGGGCGACCTCAAGAGAAGAAAATAAAGATGGCGCTTCGCAGTGGCACTTGAAGCCACAGCTCACGTGCCACAGCGCCACGTGAAGCCACGGCTCACGTGCTACAGCTTGCACGTAGTGACAAACCTCGTCTGTGCATTTTGCTATGCTTGAAGGCCACAGGCTAAAAGGAGGAAGTGCCCCTTCTGTGTTTTCAAATTGCTCAGCTTTTTTACAACACTTATCTGTCTGCGTTAGTACTATAAAAAGTACATCAGACAAAACAGACTTTTCGGTCTCGAACTCAAAGGGGTGTACTTGGAACTGCTTCAACAACAATCAAGAATGTACCGCATGTACGAATTGAGGCAGCTCGCGAACTTACACAAGCAAAGAAAGACGGGAGGCAAAAAAAAAGCCTTTCGTATAGACATTTGACCCGCGCAAGTAAGAAGCCAGAGGGGAAATAGCAGCCAACGGCTCTATCGTGTTTTGTAATTGTAGTGATCATTTTTCTTTCGATGGCGTCTATTTGCCATTTGATGGAAAAGCACATAAACAAAAACAAAGCCCAATTATCTCTTTTTTAATGCAATGCCGCGGTCACTTTTAGCGTTGTGTTTATCCTATCATAGGCCTGCACTCTTTGTCGTAATTTCCAGCTGCAGTAGTTCTGGCAAGCGCCACTACACGTTGATGCGGCTGGCAGCGATCTGTTGACTTCATTGTGTGATTAAAGTATTAAATCTATTGCTATTGGTGCTTTGACCTATGCTAAAGTTATCTCTTGCCATCAGTCTATGCAGCTTGCAAATAAAGAGTAGTGTTCCAAGAGCCACTTTGGCACCCAAATTTGTATTAGCATTAGTGACCATTTGAGATGCACTGCAATGCAGTGAGTAGAAATCTCACATACATGTGTTTTATTAAGTAGATTCAATCTGATTTAATTTTGCGTGTCTTCTTTTTTTTTCCAGCTTTGTGGATGAATATGACCAACAATAGGTGAGCAAACGTGCACCTTATGGCATCCATGTTCTGGTTTACTGCATTCATGTTTAACGATGCCTTCCATTAGCAGGTGCTGCATGTTCCTTTCAAAGCCTCTAACAGCACATCAGTGTTTTCGCTGTCCTCTCACCGTGTTCTGACAATGCGTGTTTGTTCCTTCACATGGTGTGTGCTGTTTTGTTTAAACGTTACAGCTCTGACACTGTGCCGGGGCTGAGCTGTTGCAAAGTGCGCATATAGTCACATCCCGCGTGAAATCCTGTCCATTTCAACTTTATTTGAAGGGGGGTCATTCCACGCCAAATGTCCCAGCCATTGTGGCGACCATCTCAAATGTATTGGAAAAAATTCTTGCTGCTTTATTGCATCAGAAACACAGAACTAGTAGAATATTTCGGAGAGAAAAAAAAATTTTTGGTCATGTGGGAGCAGTCAGACTTTTGCGGAATGTCATACGAGTGATGTTTGTCTGAAAATTCATTCTGAGCGGTATCGTTTCTCACTTCAATGCCAAATCTAGTTTACATATTAAGCAAAGCCATTTGTGTTAGGTGTTCTTAAGCTCAATAATATTACTGCAATTTTTCTGCCGTGTATGCCTCCAGAAAATTTGCCAGAATGTTCTGTGTTTGCTTTTCTTTCTTCTATTGTTGCATTATATATGAATATCTGAATAATCAATACACTTACTCTACGGAAGATATATTCTGTGCTAAAAATATATTAACACCACTGAAGTTTGTAAGTGTTGCGAGAAAAAAATCACTAATTTAAGAAATTCATTTTGGTACACATTGAGACGCAATTTACACCACATGGTGCTTTAACTAAAATCGGCTTTATACCTCAAGTGAAAGCAAATAGTTCTTATATTGTCACATTTTTGTTTTTAAGGAAGAAAATAATTTTTCAGGTTCTCCATGGGAACATCAGTGAGGAAGCGGCCGTATGAACAAATGGGAAGATAGCTGTCAATGGGAACTTCAAAAATTATTTTTTTCCTTGAAGCAAAAATTGTAAACGCTTTTATTTTTTTTTGCGATTGAGGTATGAAGCCGATTTTAAATTGGAGTGCCACATGGTGTATCTCATTGTGTGCCAAAATGAAGGTTTTCTCAAATTTGCGATTTTTTTCTCCTAAGAGTTACAAACTTCATTTTCTTGAAATATTTTTAACGCAGAATATACTTTCCGTAGAGTAAATAGTGATTACTCAGACATTGACATACAATGCAATATATAATACAGTAGAACCACGTAAACCCCGCTGTTACGTTCCTCACTGCTGCGTTTCCCGGCTGTTACGTCGTTTTCCCCCCCCGTCCCGGCATAGCTCCCATAGGATACAATGTATTGGGAACCCCGCGCTGTTACGTCGTAACTGTCGGACCGTTCCCGTATGATACGTCACGAAGTGCGCTCGGAGCCGACCGAGGACCACCAAGAGAGCCGCCATGGTGCATTT
>NW_023614962.1:0-40001 GCF_013339695.2 Rhipicephalus sanguineus
TTGGATAAAAACCAGTGGGAAACAGGAACCACAGAGAAGTAATATGATGGGACAGGCTGGCACTTACAACTGAACACAGAATGCTTGAAACGTAAACTTATGCCCACCGGCAACCACCATTGCGCGTGCGTGAAGCAGCCATGCGTCACATCAAAACAAAACAAAATCTTAACATCTTAACTAGTTATCACGGCGTCTAGAAAGGCCACCTCCTTAGCAGACAGGTGCACTGATGTGTCACTGACGCAATTCGTTCCGCCTTTCTTAATGTAGAATGCTTCCAAATTTGCCTTTGCGCTTTTGTCTTTCCCCGACCTAATATTCTAGTGTTGTCAACAATGGGATTGCACCCGCACTGCCTGCAGTGAGTTGGTAGATGAGCACCGTCTTTCGTAGGAAGAGAGGTCTTGTGCTCCCTGAGGCGATCGTTAATACAGCGGCCAGAGCAGAAAAGGTTGTGCAGAGGGGAAGCAGTTAATGCCTCTGCTTCGCGGGACCAAGGCAATCTTGTGGTCATGCCATATGTGCATAAGTTATTGCATAATATCAAGAAGGTGGCGATGAAACATGGCATGCGCATGGTTTTCTCGGCTCCGCGGAAGTTAAGTGGTCTGTGCAACCGCATCAACTGGCAAGAGCATATAAGGGCCACGTGCGGCAAAAATCGTGTCCTGAGATCTGTGCCTTGCGCTACTCATGTTGTCTATCATATACCTTATTGTGTGGCAAGCATACATCGGCCAAACTGGCCGACGTATGCTGGCTTGTTAGGGTTGGAGAATGCTAAGCTCAGAATGGGTAGACGAGAGTGCGCTCAAGCTCGTGATGACGCACTAAAGAATGCGAGGTTGTGAAAAAAATGCAGAGCGACAACAAAAAGCTACTAGAACAGCAGCAGAAAGTGCCAGAACAGGAGATGAAGATCCTAGAGCTGAAGCTTCGACTTCAGGAGAGTACACGCAGGCTACAGTCAACTGAGACTGATGAGCAGGGGCGTAGCCAGGGGGGGGGGGGGGTTGGGGGGGTTGAACCCCCCCCCCCCCGAAATTTTTCAGTTTTGCTTGCGTATATATACACGCACACATACGAACGCACGCACGAATACACAAAGTATGGTTAACCCCCCCCCCCCCCCCCCCCCCCAAAAAAATTTCCGGCTACGCCCCTGCTGATGAGCAAAGAGGATCTAGCATGAGCACCAGAGGGATAACGGAGGTGTGCAGCCCTTATAAACTGATACCGCCCTTCAATAAAACACGGGACGACCTCGACACGTACCTGCAGCGATTTGAATGGGTCGCGACGTGTCAAGGGTGGCCGCGTGAAAAGTGGGCTCTTTCGCCAATTGTAGTGGGTTCTTGTTTCTTGTATGGTTTTGTGGGCCCTCAGACACAGACAGAGTCAGGGACAAGAAAACATTTATATCCAAACACTCATCAAAGACAAATACACACACATACACTTGCTGGACACTATATACACACTTACTTTCCCTCTACAACCTCAGTCTTTACAGTCCTGTTACGCCTACGCAAGTATCCGCGCGTCCTGCCTAACACGGAGCTTACGTAGAAGTCACTCACGGTACCGACGACTGCATAGCTGACGCACGCTCACAGCAGAGAGGCACGGTGAGGCGTCGACGTGGCAGAACCAGATCTTGAGCTGCTCGCTCAGGCCCCGCACTGGACCACGATGCACCCGGAGTAGCACCGAATCCACTCAGCATTCGGTAGTGCCAGACCGGAATACGTGGCACCAGGACCACGCCCTCAGAAATTGGTTGTACCGAACCCCAGCAGCCTCAGCATCATTGCCCGACTTGGTAGCTGGCTGATCTCGGACACACCATATGGCACACGATCCGTAGCTTGGCCTGGCTGCTCGCACGTCCACCGCAGGAATACGCCGCAAGGCCTGGTCTGGGACCACCCGTTATAGGGGTTACTTTGTAACAACAGATCCGCGCGTGCGAAACTGTCCAGTCTTTGGATCACACCGCGCACTAGAGGAGTGTAGTTACTCGCTACTAGCGCTACGCAGCAGCCCTAACAGTCAGAGCTGGACACCTACCCGTGGTTCGCGTTGAAGACGCGACCACGGCGGGCTTCAGGCCAGTGTAACAGAGACAAGTTCTTTGCCTGACACAGTTTATTGTGCCAAAAGCGTCACCAACGCAACAAATATACAGGTAGGAACGAAGCGGCGGAGAAGTTCCGCACGACACGTCAAAACAACAAAATGGGAAGCACACGAGATTGAGAGCGATAAGGCTCGTACTCGCCTCTCGTGGCTTCGCAGTCCGGCCCTGTAGCAGTAAGTCATCTCACAATAGACCGGGCGTTGCGCGGGGGGTGATGGCGGCTGGGTGGCTCTCGACTCGATAGAGCTGTGGTCGTCACCGCTGCTCGAGTTGAAAAACAAGGCAGTCCCCCAAGAAAGCGGCGCACGTTCCTTGGGGTCTGGAGAGGAGTCTCTCCAGAAAGGGCAAGGAGGGAAACGAAGCATCTCGACTTCAGCCAGGGAGAAGGGCGCGAAGGGCTGCGGGAGCGGCACAGTGCCTTCTCCCATGCAACCCCCCTCGCCACTGCGCGTACAAACGTGGCGCAAAGCCGAGGTGCCGGGTTGTGCGTGCAACCCCACACCGTTCACCACAGGAAACGGCAGGCTCATCCCAGCTGGTCTGACGGCCCCAGCTCGCAGATCGAACGTGCTGCTCCTTGCTCGCTCGCTAGCCGCGCACCGCTCTGCCCATCGCCGTTCTGAAGCTCACGCGCTTCACGTTGGCCTCTCGCGCGCGCACTTCGTCGTCTTATTTGGTTTGTTTTCCCCTGCATAAAAGAGTCTCCTACTACAGTGTCCACTCTGCATCTTGTAGCCCTGTGGGGTAGACCAGTCTTTTTGGCGGGGGGGGTGTCGGTCCTTGAAATCCTTGAAAACCCTTGAATTTGAAAAATGCATTCGCAAGCCCTTGAAAGTCCTGGAATTTTTCCCATTCTTGAAAATTCTTGAATTTCCTGAGCAGTGCACTCTCATATTGACATTGCGACCTCCTTATCACTTTCGTGACCGCACCTATTCCCATCGATAGTATGTTATTGATGACTTCAAGTTCAAGTTTTGGCACTCTCTGAGCGGTTCTGGACAGCTAACGCAATACAAAGGGTAAAATAACATGTCTTTTATCAGTTTTGTTTGCGAGTTTCTTTTTATCCCTGCGGGAAGATTTTTAAAGATTGTTCGCAGTCGGGTGGGTGAGTGCTCGTTGTTTCAGACTTCGCGTCGACGCGCTCGCGGTGCTACACAGAAACGGCGAATTTTGACGGATTCCAATTAATCTGAGCGGGAATCTCTAGATGATGGTAGCAGCACAGACACTGAAGACGACTTCGATTCGCCAGGCTTCAGTACGGACGGCGGAAGTGTGTCAAACCTCCCCAGAACATCAGCAGCTATCCGCCGGTAAGTTTCATCTTCTCCCGCTGCTGCGCGTCGATGTAAACATGTCCAGTGCGTTCTAAAAATAACAGCTCTTATCTGCAAGGTGCTAACTTCATTCGGGCGGAAGCATTTGGCGCCGGCTGCAGAAAGAGCGCAGTTCTCTTCGCGAAGACGGCGCGGAGCGGACTTTGACCCAACTCTCCGGTGTGCTGCACGGCGGCGTCTTCGTGTTGTTTTTTACCGCCGAAGTCGTCAGAGAGATATGCAACCACACAGATAAGTATGCATGGATGCATACTTTCGAATAGCCAACATACAGTGATTGGGACGAATCCATGGAGGGAGGTTACTGAAGAGAAGATGAGCAAGTTCTTCGCACTCCATGTGTACATGGTAATCGTTGAAGTCCCGTGCTTGCATTGGTGTTGGTGTCGACGACACATATTTCCAGGCCTTCGTCCACCGTCAGTGATGCCACGGAAAAGGTTCAAGGAGGCTTCTTGAGTTTTTCTGATCTGAAGACGACGACAGTCGCGTCCCACGAGAAGCTTCACCACGTGTCTTCTCTATTGCAACACATGGAACGATTCTTCTGCACTATTGTTTAACCTGAGGGGGTCCGCTCTATGCAACCGCTGGTGGCAGAGCCTATCTCCGGTCCCAGCCGCAAATAGTCGTTCCGTGTCAACGTCCCCTTTCCCGTAGCGCGCGTCATCGCAGCTACGACGGGTTTCGGGCGAATAAGGCAACAGGCCTAGAACAACAACAACACTTTATTGCTACGCTAGCAAATAACGCGTAAATGTCGCATAGAGGGATAGTCCGCTCTCGTAGAAAACAAAGGGTAACGCTTACACCTTCGGTCGATGATCGGCTGGCGGGTCTTGGGGCGGTGAGGTGTTACCTCGCAGGTCAGCAGGGCACGAGGGAGCGTCTGCCTGTCTGCGCGGTTGTTTTATTCACCTCCCGTGTCCCTCCCCACCGCGAGGGTTGTTTCCCTCGCAGGGCGAGTTCCCTTTCCCGCGAGCCGGGATGCGAGGATTAGTGCGAGGAGTAGCGGGAAAGAAGGGGTTGTCCGGAAAGGGCGACGGTGCTCCTCTCCTAGTGGTCCCTCGGCTCCCGCCGTCAGTTCGCGATCGCGCCAGCCTTAAGGAAAGGAAATGGGCGCACGTGCTCTCCCACAAACCCTGTCGGAACCTTTCAGTGGATGAGAAAATGGTGAAATCTGAAGGTCGGTATGGTATTCGGCATATATGAGGGAGAAAGAGGTCAAATGAGGGTACAATTATGGATTTTTGCAGATTTGGAACAGGCTACACTGTTCATTTCAACGAATACACAGGAAAATTGAAAAATACCAGAACTGCAAACTATGCTAGGAAAGCTGAACAGAAAAAAAATTTTTTTCCGAAACATGTGCAGTCGTGAAACACACAGCGCGAAACAACGACGGGGATACAGAAAGGAAACACACACAGCGCTGCCCAAATTCGCTCTATTGCACCCAGCCTTTGTTTCACCGTGTTGAGAAACGGCATTGCACGGTGGCATGATATGCACTAGTGCCTATGTTCTTGTATTTATGTAAATAATCTTTGTACTTACAGAGCTTATATTTCCACTATTATTCTACAAGGGCTTTGCGTTTAAAACGTATATTTCGTTTTTTTTGTTAATGTTTAGCCTTTGCAGAGTAGCATTGATATTTTTATGAATCTTTTTTTTTTCTTTTTGATGCATTTTCTTTGATAATTTTTTATTATATTCGAAATAAATTTGTTGTTTGAAATTAATACTGTTAGAAAGACAATTTCTTCCTCTATCATTTGATACCCTACACTTAGCATCAATTATTTCTGTGGCAGGAAAAAAAATTTCCTAGACTAGCCAAAAACAACCAATTTTTCCGCGGTCACGAAAGTGTTAATGGGGTAAATGGGCATGTCGGCTTGACAAACTCTCCATTTCAGAAGCAGTAATGCGACGGCAGCACACATGGTTCCATTTTGCAAAACTGCACCAGGAAAAAAAGAGTCACAGTTTCGCAGCGAGGGCCAATAGCAAATGCAATAGCCACAAATTAAAATGTCACATGAAGAACAGCAAGCAACTTGATAATTGTAGCGCGCCACTCAAGCACGAAGGACGCACGAAAAGAACACACAAAAGATGAGCACGAGCGAACAACTGTCACAGCTCAACACTTTGTGTTTAGCGCGCTGGCTAAACAGAAAGAAAGGCGCTCGAAAAGAACGCACAGGTATACACAGGACGAGCGGGAACTAACAACTGTCACAGTTGTTCTTTGTGTTTGAGCAGTGCGCTGCAAGTGTCGACTGTGCACAATACAACGCTCTTAAATATTTTTTTTTTCTTGGAAACTGTGCTGTGTAGAGCATGGCCTCCGAGATCGTGTCTCAGCAGGTTTCTCTCTTGGTCCCAATCGCACGGAGACAGCGTAATTTCATAGGTGGGTTTGGCCGACTGTTCCTCCGTGTCGCGTTGCTCACCACCAAAGTATCACTGAGAGATATACATGCGCCGGAGAAGCCGCCGTGCTTTTGGTGTGGCTTGGATGAGGCGAGAAAAAAATTTTTCGCACTGCTATATGACCTTCCACTGGTTTGGAAATGACAGCTTATTGTGTACAGCAGTAATGATCATGTTAGAAACCACACAAAAAACATCTATGTGCATTTAACACGGTGTGCGCACAGCGGTGGCATCGAAATGTCCTCTCATTTGCACAGAACGCCAGCACCGCATCTACGCAAGGTAACTGCTCACATGGTTAGTTTAAGCAGCATGAGCATACAAAAAAATACGGTCCAGAGCACTCTGAAGAGGGGTGCTAGCTGAAGCGACCAAATTTTTCGCTCAACATCAGTCGTGCTTTATTCTCGCGATGCTGCCACCGGGTCTGGCTCGGCCAGACAGAGCTGCGGCGAAGGTGAAACCTGTGCTCGCATAGCTTTCCAGCCAATGTTTTGCACTCTCCTGACGGCTTCCTACGTTTCTCTTCCAAACTACATTTAAAAAAAACACTCCAGCGCGTGCTGCGAGTTTTTTGCACGTGCGGCGAGTGCGCTGACCTGCAAAATGTTGACCCCACCGCTACTCCTCGCAGACGACGTCAAGTGCATACCTCCTATACATTTATTTATCTCTGTATAAGTAAAACAACATTACGCTGAATGTTTTGAATATGCTTGGTGAACTTCACCAAGGTTGTACAGGAGAAATGTTAACTGCTGTTGTAGAGTTCATTGTGTGTTGTGAGCTTTTTTTTTTTACTGTTTAGGACTTGCAAAGTGATCCAGGCTAGTCATTAATAACATCACTGTGATATACATTTATTTATCTTTATATAAGTGAAATAACACCACACTGGACGTTTTGAATATATTTGGTGAATTTCAAGCCTATACTAGAGAAATCTCAACCGCTTTTGTGAGTGTTCATTGTGTGTTGTGATCTTGAGAAGTTATCAAGACTAATGTTTTGTTATAATTGTGTGATCTATTTACTTATTGTAAGTGCAGTAAAAGTAGTCATTTTTGAAAATTTTAGAGTAAAAAAACTCCAGCTTTGCATGCCGCTCTGAGTCCTTGAAATACCTGCGACAGGTCCTGGAAAGTCCTTGAATATCCTTGAATTTTTGCTTTGAAAACCTGTACGAACCCTGTCTCGGGGACCATTTCTTTGTGGTTGCATTTTGTCCTCTTGACCCAGCACATCTCCCGTTTCATGACTAATCACGTCTGGTGAGGCTTGCAGGCTTCTCCTGGTTATTGACCCAAGTGATGAGCATTCCTCAATTCCAGCCATTGGGGCGACGTGGAATCGGTTCCTTCTCGGATGGTCTTCATCTGTCTCCACAATATAAGACCTTCGATAGCCCGCCAAGGAAAATACTGTTCCAGTCAGGTTTTGGTCTTGTCCACGCTGTCTCCCCTGGCTTTAAATATCGAAGGATCCGAGCTCTGTGCCTTCTCATAGCTTTTCTCTTGCTCGGCTGCATGCTGCCATCCCACACCTGAAGCGCTTACTTGCCCACCTCTGCGGGTCCCTGCGAACTACATGCTGCTGGTAGAGATGTTCTCAGATGTCCTCTGATAAACCATTGCACTTGGCCCCAGGGGGGCCAAGTGCAGAAAGGGCAACCTGGAGCAACCGTGGAAAGGAGCAACTGATTCATATTGGCCCCAGGGGGGCCATATGAATGTATGCTCCCAGGTCCCAGTATGGATATATGGCCCCAGGGGGGCCAATATGAAATATATGGCCCCAGGGGGGCCAATATGAATCGCCTGCATTCAGTGTGCAGCTTGAGTGGTGACAACATGTCCGCAACAGAAATAGTTAGGCTCGCTGGCGCCTTTTACACAGTTCAGTTGAAAGGCGCTGGCGATGACAAGCCCTGTGTTTCAATGAAAGTGCATTCGCGAGCCCCGAGGCGGAAGCACGTTGGGTACCGAGATGTGTCTACTTCCCAGTAGGAATTGGGACGCGATCAATTGCTGGAGCTCGTCGAGCTTGCTCCCGAGACGGCTTCGTGGTCTAATGCTCTTCCAACTGAGCCGGCGGTAGCGGGACGATTTAAGCGGTTTGTCCGTGATCATGAGGCCTATGATGTTCAGGTCGTTGATTAAATGCGGCAGTCTGATGTATGAGGAGTTCATGGCCTTCTCAGCAACCACATTCTCCTTGTTCTCGTAAACGTGTATGACGTTCGTGTCCATGCCAATATCGAAGTTCATCTTGGGAAGCATTTGGCAGTTCCACAGTTCTGTCCCCTTGTGCAAGGTGGGGAACGGTTGGTTCATTGAACTGAACATTTCTTCCAGAGATTCCAGTTCCTCTAAGGGCATTCGCTTTCGTTGGCTAAAACTTTCCGTAGTTTTTGGGAATGATTGTTGCAAAGGTTTCATGCACGTCCCTTCCAGTCCGAATGTTGAGACGAGAAGCTTAGAAGCCTCATCTGATTCCTCCAGCGAAACCATGGATGTGTCCTCTCTGCTGATTGGCAGAAGCTCAAAGAGAGGCACGTAGTCCTGATCATTGACTTGCGCCTTGTCGTCCATTTCATTGACATTGCCATCGAAGGAACTGTTATGCCCCTTGCGTTCCTTCTGTGCTGTGTGGTCGAAACGCTCTTGAGCGGGCTTGTGCAATCGACAGAGAGCACGCGAATTCCTGCGAGCCACTCGCTTTGCTTTCGGCATTGCCTGTGCACTGCGCCATTGATTTGCAGCTCTCGTACCCCTTTTCGTCCTTGGGACCAACTTTTATGGGGTGCAGGGCGTTCTTGACGTGCTTGATGGTGATTTACTGGGCGTGAAAAATCTCGAGACGCGATCCTCGTCGTGGTGTTCGCTGAAAAACTAGCCGATCTGGGACAAGTTGCGAAAGTCCGGCGTCACCGCCATGTTGCCGCCATTATCGATGACGCATGCGGCCAAGACGACCATCGACATGCTCGCCTGCCGTCTCACCCTCTTCCACCTTCCTGCCACCGGTGACGGCGTTGTGAACTTGACGATTCTTGTTTCGCTTGGAAATGCCTTGCTCCGATCCAAACAGGTGGTGGTTGCCCTCTAAAGTTTGTGAATGTGCTCCATCTATCCCGATGACATCAAGACACCACATCGAAGGTACATCGAGGTCCGCTGCAGAAGAATAGCTGCTCGAGACGAACAGTGCACTTGATGGGAAGTGGATGTCAGACTTAATAGGGCCTTGCACCATCCATCCAAAGGTAGTGTCGATCGCTGTTAGCCTCTCGTTGATGCGATAATTTTTCGGGTTGTCACTCTCCAATGGGCGTCAGATCCTATGAGAACGGTTATGCCACCTTCTTTCCACGTATCCGCTTGACATGCGTCAGCCACCTTATATTCCTTGGCGATGAGTGCCTGCAAGATATTGTTCTCCAGCGGTGGACTCGTTACGGAGCATATCTCTGGAATCGTTAATGCTTCCAATTCCACTGCAGCATCGTCAAATTGGCTCTGCAGTCGCATGGATACACGCTCGCCGCATAGTCGCCTCTGAGATTTGGAGCTTCCAAAGGTGATGAGGGAAAGCTCTTCCCTTCCAACGACGGAACACTGAAGTTTTCTGGCTGCGTTTGCGCGAATGTAACTACGCTGGCTATGGCTGTCTAAAAGCACTCGAACGTGAGGTCGTCGGTTACCGCACTCTACCTATATGAGGCCTGTCTGCAACAATACAGCCGTGGATTCGATGTCACTGCTTTGGGCAGTTGTCACGGTTCGAAGACTTGGCGAAGAGGGTCTTCCCAACGCAACGGAATCAGCAGTAGGCGGTAGGCCCTCGACTGATCTCGACAGCTCGCACAGAATAGTCAGGTGGCGGCGGCAGGTACCACAGGTAAGACTGTAGGACTTTTTCTGAGCCTTGCGATGTGGTTGCGCGTACCGCAGCGGAAACAGCAGTTATTATTCCGCAGCCTCACTCGCTTGTCGTCCGCTGACAGAATGGCATTGCAGGAAATTATGGTATGCCCGCTGCTCTTGCAAAGTGTGCGCACTTGGTTGACCGACACGGTTGAACTTGTTAGAGCTGCAGCCGATGGAATGTGTTCCGCGCCGCCGGTGCTCTCTGTCGCCATGCTCATATTTTCGCTTTCATATGGACGGCGACAAAGCTGTAGGCGACCTTCCTCCATCACTTCCACTTGGATGCGAAGAAAGGTTAAAAGGTCCCTCGCTCGACGCATTCTGTCTTCGGGAGTCTCAGTCCCACTAGTTGCACCGTCATCTTCCTTTATCTTCTGCCGATACATGATAGCCAGATCGTCTGGCAAGCAGCGCATCATAACACGATTCACCACCACGATGTACTGATCCGGTGATACTCCGAGGCCTTCCAATGCGCTCACTCGGGACTGCACATTGTCGTGGAGTGTACGAAGCTTGGCAACGTCTGACGAGCTCTTCACGAGAATCAACGCCAAGAGTTGGTCCACGTACTCATTAATGAGAAGATCTCGCCCTCCGAAGCGACCCGTAAGCGTCTTGATTGCGAGCTCGTAATTCTGCTCGGCTAACCAGATGCCTTCAATGGACCACTTCGCGCTGCCGGTCAAGTACGTGAGCAAATACTTGAACTTTTCTATGCGAGGCAATTCGTTATTCTGGTGGATCGTGGCGTCGTAATGGTCCCAAAAGGCCTGCCATTCACCAAGGTTGCCGTCGAATGTAGGTATCTGTAGTCTAGGTAGTATAACTGATCGCTGACGCTGCTCTCTCACCTGGTCCAGAGCATCGACGGAATTCAGAAGCTCTAAGTTGCTCGATCCGGATCCAGAAGCTTGAGCATGCGTTCTGGTAGCCTGATGACGTTCTTGCAGCCAGTACTTGGCGCACGCTAAGGCGTAGCTGATCTTGTCGCGATAAACCTGTGCCGTTTCGACTTTGCTGTCAAGATTGTCTTCATCTGTTACTGCAAGCAATGCATCGGCCAGTCTTGGTAATGCTGATTCCCTGTCCTTGAGGTAGTCGAGTTGCACGCTAACTTCCGAGAGGTCGAGATCCGTTTGCTGTAGCAGGTCCGGTAACTGTGTTAGGGCCCGCGTGACACCAGTCCTGAGCGCACCACGCTTCTTGCGCAGCTGGTCCGAGTTCACCATGGCTGTGACGTGAAGGCGTCTCTCGAGGGGCAGTCCCGGGTTTCGGCACCAAATGTCACGAAATGACTGGTTCCCCAGACGTGAAAAAGAGACGTCCGTTTAATGGCAATGCTAAAAGCGAACTGCTGCACCGGCCACGTGCACACGCCCTCGATGCCGCCTCGGTTTCCTCTTCATCGGTAGAGTCTGGCACACTCCAGGTTGCTCCTTTCTGCACTTTTATGCAACAGGATTAAACCCATTTGCAAGCGGCGTGGCTCTGTACACTTGAAGAGCAGTGTAACTGACACCCGTTTTCTGTACGCTCTTCTTTACGAAATTGTAGCTTTGCAGAAAACAGACTTTACGTGCTTGACGATTTCTTGCGTCATCATACTATTAAGCAGGATGATCTCAAGGTACGTTGAAAAACTTGGAGGACGTTTGAGCTTCGCCTTCAAGAGTAGAAGGCAATAGCGTAATCAGGCCCCATGCACATCGCCTTTAACCTTGCTGCAAGGAAAGGAATGGCCGTTCCAAACTGTCCTAGAATGCCTACTGCAAGTGCATTTGTGAAGTGCCCACTGCACAGTAATTCTTCTTTTTGCAAACTGGCAAAGTACGCTCTATGCATCCTGCACAGCTGCGCACTTTGTAATGGGTGGACAGCCTTAAACCACCCACTCGTTGCGCAATTCACATGTTCTTACACCTGCTGCGATTCTACGATTCTGCCACGCAATATGACGTGCATTTAGGAGACTCCTCCCACTACATGACATTCTTATAGCGTTTTTTTTTTGCGAAGCTGTTTCAAGCACTGGTATGACTCTTTGGTAGGACACCTGCTTGCCATGCAGAAGTTCTGGGTTTATTCTCATTCAGACTGAAAATTTTTTATTATTTATTTATTTGCACCTATCGAATTTTCGCTCAAGCGCAACACCGATTTTTCGTTCACAACCACCGAAGCTGCTGCCTACGCTAGAATTCCTGAGAAACAAGCTCTTTGACGCTGTCGCATTAATAATCGGTCACATGCAGGTACTAGTTCCATCCTTCATGGTGCAACAGATCCATGGCTACTTTCTGCCATGGCCTGTCAGGAAAATCAGATGGCATCAGCGGCTCATATCTGTTACCTTGAGCACACTGTGTATATCACCGAACGATCTCTTCAATTTCCGTTGATACACCCGGCCACCATACTGACTTCGTAGCTCATGCTCGACACCTTGATGTCGCTTGATGTCGCTGGTGTATCTTCGCGAGTATTTCGTTGTGTGTGTACCCAGGAATTGCTTTTCTTTACCCTTTCATCAGAAGGCCATTTTCAACAGCAATGTCTGACCTGCGCTGCCAATAGCCTCTACATTTGAACGGAAGCTCTTTATGGTTTGGCCATCCATCATTGCAGTGGTTGCTTGGCTTAGTGCAAATTGGATCTTTCGCGTGCTTTTGTTGAATTTCCACAAGTCTCTTGTCAATAGATGGAACATTGGCAATTACGCTTCCATTGTAGCATGCAACTTCTTTTTCGAGCTCTGTGCTATCTCGGTGAGGTAGCAGCTGTCGATACAAAGTATCAGCAGTGACAAGTTCTTTGCCTGACACTTATGTCATTGGTAGCCTTTGTAGCCTGGCCGTGATGTCCTACAAATTTTTCTACATGAAAATCGGAACTAATGGCTTGTGGTCAGCTTCAGTGGTAAACTGTAAGCCTGTGACATACTGCTGAAACTTCTCACATGCTCAGGTCTTCTGCTCACATGCAAGGCCTTCTTTCTCAATTTGTGTGTACCTCCTTCCTGTTTCTGGCAGACTATGGGAGGAACGTGCTACAGGTTTGCAGACCCCATCATCTGCTTGCTTCGCACAACTGCACCCAACCCAAACGATGAGACATTTGCCAAAACTACCGTTCGATTCTCTGGATCAAACACTGACAGGACTGTCCTGCAGGGGCATCTGCACAAGCACACGTTTGGTGTGTAACGACACCACGGACCCGAGCTAACAGGGGGTTTCGACCCCTCCCATGCCCTGACATGTGTGGCTTTGCCATGTCCGGGGAAAAAAGGATCCTGGGGGTTGAGCCGACTCTGGGTGATTGGACCTTAAGGCCCCCCCTTGAAATGCTCTATACATCATGCATAGAGCATTTCTGCTGCTTAATGACCGTGCTGCTTCAAAGCGTGTACGTACCAAAGATTTGACCTTTTTGAGCCGACCAAATGAAATATTCCCCTACTCTCATGTAGTGCACAGTGAGAATTCTGACAAATCAGCTAGAACAGTGTCCCCTTTCATAATATCCAGATCATTGACCAACACCTTAGGTGCTGGCTATACGGTTAATAAAATGGCTAGTGGAGACCTCCTTCTCGAACTCTGTGACAACATACAGTTTGACAAACTAAAGAACCTCGTAACTTTCGGTGGCATCCCCATCACTGTAACACCCATAGATTCATGGGTGTAACACCCGTAGATTCATAGATTCACAGGGTCCATAGATTCATGAACTCCACACGTGGAGTTGTATCAGACACAGATCTTCTTGACGTATCTGAAACTGAACTTCTCGAAGGCTGGAAAGATCAGAAATTGAGAAATGTTAAGCAAATTGTCATCGGAAGGAGCAACCAGAAGACGCCCACTAAACATTTGATACTGATGTTTGCCACTAGCAAACTACCACGAAGCATACAAACTGTCTACACTAAGCGGTTGTGTTTCGTGTCCTCTTTTTCGTGTGCATTCGTCTCCCCTGGTGGCACCATTTCAGTAGTATAGACACTAAGACACCTGTCAGACCATATATCCCTAACCCCCGCCGATGTTTCCAGTGTCAGATTTGGCCATGGCTCTCTGAGCTGTCGTGGTCGACCTACCTGTACGAAATGTGGTGTCGAAGGCTATGCCTCAGACACCTGTAATGTAATGCCACATTGTGCAAACTGCGATGGTGACCATGCTGCTTATTCACACTCTTGTCTGAACTGGAAAAAGGAAAAAGAAATTATCACACTGAAGGTCCGAGAAAACATATCATCTAGAGAGTGCGTAGAAGGTGTTTGGCCTTTCACGGCCCAACCTATGCTGATACGGCGTGTCAGGGGGCAGCGTTGCGTCGGCCACCGCCACTGACCCAGCTCACGCAAAGTGAGCCATCGACCATGGCGGCTGCCCCAGTGGTAGCAGCAGTTAAGTCTACTCCACCTACCAAGCCACAGGTCCTGGCGACTCCAGGGTCATCGGGTCTCACGACCACGCCTCGCCAGGTGAGGTCGGAAACACGAACCAGCAGATTGCGTACGCGGGCGTCCAGTGCCTCACACAAGGCAATGGACACAACTCTGGTACCCCTGGTGCCGAAAGAGCTGCGTAGCACCTTGGAGCACGCTAAGAAAACTAAAACGCTGATAACGGGGTCCCGACGACAACCCTGTTAAGTTCCAACTTTCCGTTTAAACAATAGCTACTTTCTTTTTTGTACTTCGTGAGGAACTGCCAGCAGCACCAAAAGAAATTCCTTTTCATACACATAGCGCTACTTTACTTCCAATATAGAAGCACAAATTATAAAATGGAGCGTCGGAGGACTCCTTAGAAACCTCGACGATGTCCAAGAACTTTTAGACATATATTCACCAAAAGTGCTGTGTGTACAAGAAACACGCTTACAAGTCTAAACACACCAACTTTCTACGCAGTTACATTATCGTCCGAAAGACCGGGATGATGCCATGGTGTCATGCGGTGGTGCAGCTCTTGCAGTTAGTCAAGGAATAGCATGTACATATTTACCACTCCAAACGTCCCTTTAGGCAGTGGCTGTTTGAGCGGTTCTTTTAAATAAACTCATCACCATTTGCTCTCTCTACATACCTACACACTACCGCCTGCAAAAACATGAATTCCAGTCCTTAATAGATGAATTTCCAGAACCTTATCTGGTCCTTGGGGACTTTAATGCACATAGCAGTCTGTAGGGTGACTCTCGTTGCGATGCACGAGGTCGTCTAATTGAACAGTCCCTTTTCTCATCCGGCACTTGTCTGTTGAATCAGAAAGAGCCAACATGTTATAGCCTTGCTAACTATACCTATTCGTCCATAGATATTAGCATTACATCTCTATCGCTTCTACCCTTACTTAAATTGAAAGTCATTAATAATCCTTACAGAAGTGACCATTTTCCAACAGTTCTGAGTGCACCAATATCGAATGAATGTCCTCCACAGGATCCCAAATGGCACATTGACAAAGCCAATTGGCAACAGTTTCGTAAAGTTGCTCTCTTAAGTTGGACTGACATATGCGCTTTAAGCATAGATGAAGCTGTAGGCTACTTTACAGCTTTTTTGATTGATGCTGCAATCAAGTGTGTCCCACAAACAACTGGACTGTCTGGCAAATGGCGTGTTCCATGGTAGAACAATGAGTGTCGAAATGCACGCAACAAACAAAACAAAGCATGGAGGTTGCTTCGGGACTCTCCAACAGCAGAAAACCTTACAAATTTTAAGAACGTAAAGCCCCAAGGCAGGTGAACGCGCCAACAGGCTAGAAGGGAGAGTTGGCAGAAATTTTTATCAGGCATCAATTCATATACACATGAGAGTAAAGTCTCGAACATGCTTAGTAGGGTAGCCGGCCGACAAGCGTACTTCACTGCCTCTAGTAAACATACAAGGCGACAGCTTTGAAGACCAAGTGAACTTCCTAAGCACACATTTCGAACAAGTGTCCAGCTCGTCGCACTATTCTGAGCATTGAACGGAGAAACAGTGCTAGACAAGAACGAAGACGAGAGGAGACAAACAGTTCTAGTTCTAGAGCTGTTTCTTCGTTCAATGAGCAGTATGTACCAACCAGCCCATTTCAAGACGTTAACTATTCTGAGGCTTTCCAATGCTACACGACAAGAATAGAAAAACAGAAATTATAGCGCAAATGTACAAAATACGAGGCGTACAACGAACCTTTCTCCTTAGCTGGGCTCCCCGCAGGGGCGTCTGCGCAAGCAGGCATTTCGTGTTTAGCGACACCATGGACCCGAGCTAACGGGGGGGTTTCAACCCTCCCATGCCTCGCCGTGCGTGGCTTTGCCATGTCCGGGGACAAGGGGATCCTGGCAGGGCCGTACCCAGGAATTTTTTTCGGGGGGTGTTTGTGTGTAGAACGGCCAACATTGGAAACTGGCGGTCACTGTGAGGGTGTGCAATCATTTTAGTGTCACCCGAAAAGTTAATATTAATGAGGACTAACAGACAATAACGCCAAGGAAAGTATAGGAGGTGTTATCTGTAGTATTAGAATATAATGTGAAGAAAGTAACAGTGGACGAAAAGATAACCTGCCGCCGGCAGGGACCGAACCTGCGACCTTCGAATAAGCGTCCGATGCTCTACCACTGAGCTACGGCGGCGGTCATCCTCCCGTCCACTTTATGGGTATATATGTGCATTTAAACCTGGAGTGTTAGTCAGCGCCAGTTGCAGCCATGGCGGCGAGTGTGGAACACTCTTTTTCTGCCTTTCTGGCGTCACGTAGCACGTGATCTTTTTACGAGCTGGCAGCTGACCAATAATCCCTCGCATACTACCTGAAGGCATCAAGTCTGCCAGAGCGAGACCCTTGCTATGAATGAAGGAAAGAAGATGACTCTTAAGGGCTCGTTTTCTTTGTTAGACACAATATTAATGAGGACTAACAGACAATACGCCAAGGAAAGTATAGGAGGTGTTATCTGTAGTATTTAGAATATAAATGTGAAGAAAGTAAAGTGGACGAAAAGATAACCTGCCGCCGGCAGGGACCGAACCTGCGGACCTTCGAATAACGCGTCCGATGCTCTACCACTGAGCTACGGCGGCGGTCATCCTCCCGTCCACTTTATGGGGTATATATGTGCATTTAAAACCTTGGAGTGTTAGTCAGCGCCAGTTGCAGCCATGGCGGCGAGTGTGGAACACTCTTTTTCTGCCTTTCTGGCGTCACGTAGCACGTGATCTTTTTACGAGCTGGCAGCTGACCAATAATCCCTCGCATACTACCTGAAGGCATCAAGTCTGCCAGAGCGAGACCCTTGCTATGAATGAAGGAAAGAAGATGACTCTTAAGGGCTCGTTTTCTTTGTTAGACCACAATATTAATGAGGACTAACAGACAATAACGCCAAGGAAAGTATAGGAGGTGTTATCTGTAGTATTTAGAATATAAATGTGAAGAAAGTAAAGTGGACGAAAAGATAACCTGCCGCCGGCAGGGACCGAACCTGCGACCTTCGAATAACGCGTCCGATGCTCTACCACTGAGCTACGGCGGCGGTCATCCTCCCGTCCACTTTATGGGGTATATATGTGCATTTAAACCTTGGAGGTTAGTCAGCGCCAGTTGCAGCCATGGCGGCGAGTGTGGAACACTCTTTTTCTGCCTTTCTGGCGTCACGTAGCACGTGATCTTTTTACGAGCTGGCAGCTGACCAATAATCCCTCGCATACTACCTGAAGGCATCAAGTCTGCCAGAGCGAGACCCTTGCTATGAATGAAGGAAAGAAGATGACTCTTAAGGGCTCGTTTTCTTTGTTAGACACAATATTAATGAGGACTAACAGACAATAACGCCAAGGAAAGTATAGGAGGTGTTATCTGTAGTATTTAGAATATAAATGTGAAGAAAGTAAAGTGGACGAAAAGATAACCTGCCGCCGGCAGGGACCGAACCTGCGACCTTCGAATAACGCGTCCGATGCTCTACCACTGAGCTACGGCGGCGGTCATCCTCCCGTCCACTTTATGGGGTATATATGTGCATTTAAACCTTGGAGTGTTAGTCAGCGCCAGTTGCAGCCATGGCGGCGAGTGTGGAACACTCTTTTTCTGCCTTTCTGGCGTCACGTAGCACGTGATCTTTTTACGAGCTGGCAGCTGACCAATAATCCCTCGCATACTACCTGAAGGCATCAAGTCTGCCAGAGCGAGACCCTTGCTATGAATGAAGGAAAGAAGATGACTCTTAAGGGCTCGTTTTCTTTGTTAGACACAATATTAATGAGGACTAACAGACAATAACGCCAAGGAAAGTATAGGAGGTGTTATCTGTAGTATTTAGAATATAAATGTGAAGAAAGTAAGTGGACGAAAAGATAACCTGCCGCCGGCAGGGACCGAACCTGCGACCTTCGAATAACGCGTCCGATGCTCTACCACTGAGCTACGGCGGCGGTCATCCTCCCGTCCACTTTATGGGGTATATATGTGCATTTAAACCTTGGAGTGTTAGTCAGCGCCAGTTGCAGCATGGCGGCGAGTGTGGAACACTCTTTTTCTGCCTTTCTGGCGTCACGTAGCACGTGATCTTTTTACGAGCTGGCAGCTGACCAATAATCCCTCGCATACTACCTGAAGGCATCAAGTCTGCCAGAGCGAGACCCTTGCTATGAATGAAGGAAAGAAGATGACTCTTAAGGGCTCGTTTTCTTTGTTAGACACAATATTAATGAGGACTAACAGACAATAACGCCAAGGAAAGTATAGGAGGTGTTATCTGTAGTATTTAGAATATAAATGTGAAGAAAGTAAAGTGGACGAAAAGATAACCTGCCGCCGGCAGGGACCGAACCTGCGACCTTCGAATAACGCGTCCGATGCTCTACCACTGAGCTACGGCGGCGGTCATCCTCCCGTCCACTTTATGGGGTATATATGTGCATTTAAACCTTGGAGTGTTAGTCAGCGCCAGTTGCAGCCATGGCGGCGAGTGTGGAACACTCTTTTTCTGCCTTTCTGGCGTCACGCTGACTAACACTCCAAGGTTTAAATGCACATATATACCCCATAAAGTGGACGGGAGGATGACCGCCGCCGTAGCTCAGTGGTAGAGCATCGGACGCGTTATTCGAAGGTCGCAGGTTCGGTCCCTGCCGGCGGCAGGTTATCTTTTCGTCCACTTTACTTTCTTCACATTTATATTCTAAATACTACAGATAACACCTCCTATACTTTCCTTGGCGTTATTGTCTGTTAGTCCTCATTAATATTGTGTCTAACAAAGAAAACGAGCCCTTAAGAGTCATCTTCTTTCCTTCATTCATAGCAAGGGTCTCGCTCTGGCAGACTTGATGCCTTCAGGTAGTATGCGAGGGATTATTGGTCAGCTGCCAGCTCGTAAAAAGATCACGTGCTACGTGACGCCAGAAAGGCAGAAAAAGAGTGTTCCACACTCGCCGCCATGGCTGCAACTGGCGCTGACTAACACTCCAAGGTTTAAATGCACATATATACCCCATAAAGTGGACGGGAGGATGACCGCCGCCGTAGCTCAGTGGTAGAGCATCGGACGCGTTATTCGAAGGTCGCAGGTTCGGTCCCTGCCGGCGGCAGGTTATCTTTTCGTCCACTTTACTTTCTTCACATTTATATTCTAAATACTACAGATAACACCTCCTATACTTTCCTTGGCGTTATTGTCTGTTAGTCCTCATTAATATTGTGTCTAACAAAGAAAACGAGCCCTTAAGAGTCATCTTCTTTCCTTCATTCATAGCAAGGGTCTCGCTCTGGCAGACTTGATGCCTTCAGGTAGTATGCGAGGGATTATTGGTCAGCTGCCAGCTCGTAAAAAGATCACGTGCTACGTGACGCCAGAAAGGCAGAAAAAGAGTGTTCCACACTCGCCGCCATGGCTGCAACTGGCGCTGACTAACACTCCAAGGTTTAAATGCACATATATACCCCATAAAGTGGACGGGAGGATGACCGCCGCCGTAGCTCAGTGGTAGAGCATCGGACGCGTTATTCGAAGGTCGCAGGTTCGGTCCCTGCCGGCGGCAGGTTATCTTTTCGTCCACTTACTTTCTTCACATTTATATTCTAAATACTACAGATAACACCTCCTATACTTTCCTTGGCGTTATTGTCTGTTAGTCCTCATTAATATTGTGTCTAACAAAGAAACGAGCCCTTAAGAGTCATCTTCTTTCCTTCATTCATAGCAAGGGTCTCGCTCTGGCAGACTTGATGCCTTCAGGTAGTATGCGAGGGATTATTGGTCAGCTGCCAGCTCGTAAAAAGATCACGTGCTACGTGACGCCAGAAAGGCAGAAAAAGAGTGTTCCACACTCGCCGCCATGGCTGCAACTGGCGCTGACTAACACTCCAAGGTTTAAATGCACATATATACCCCATAAAGTGGACGGGAGGATGACCGCCGCCGTAGCTCAGTGGTAGAGCATCGGACGCGTTATTCGAAGGTCGCAGGTTCGGTCCCTGCCGGCGGCAGGTTATCTTTTCGTCCACTTTACTTTCTTCACATTTATATTCTAATACTACAGATAACACCTCCTATACTTTCCTTGGCGTTATTGTCTGTTAGTCCTCATTAATATTGTGTCTAACAAAGAAAACGAGCCCTTAAGAGTCATCTTCTTTCCTTCATTCATAGCAAGGGTCTCGCTCTGGCAGACTTGATGCCTTCAGGTAGTATGCGAGGGATTATTGGTCAGCTGCCAGCTCGTAAAAAGATCACGTGCTACGTGACGCCAGAAAGGCAGAAAAAGAGTGTTCCACACTCGCCGCCATGGCTGCAACTGGCGCTGACTAACACTCCAAGGTTTAAATGCACATATATACCCCATAAAGTGGACGGGAGGATGACCGCCGCCGTAGCTCAGTGGTAGAGCATCGGACGCGTTATTCGAAGGTCGCAGGTTCGGTCCCTGCCGGCGGCAGGTTATCTTTTCGTCCACTTTACTTTCTTCACATTTATATTCTAAATACTACAGATAACACCTCCTATACTTTCCTTGGCGTTATTGTCTGTTAGTCCTCATTAATATTGTGTCTAACAAAGAAAACGAGCCCTTAAGAGTCATCTTCTTTCCTTCATTCATAGCAAGGGTCTCGCTCTGGCAGACTTGATGCCTTCAGGTAGTATGCGAGGGATTATTGGTCAGCTGCCAGCTCGTAAAAAGATCACGTGCTACGTGACGCCAGAAAGGCAGAAAAAGAGTGTTCCACACTCGCCGCCATGGCTGCAACCGGCGCTGACTAACACTCCAAGGTTTAAATGCACATATATACCCCATAAAGTGGACGGGAGGATGACCGCCGCCGTAGCTCAGTGGTAGAGCATCGGACGCGTTATTCGAAGGTCGCAGGTTCGGTCCCTGCCGGCGGCAGGTTATCTTTTCGTCCACTTTACTTTCTTCACATTTATATTCTAAATACTACAGATAACACCTCCTATACTTTCCTTGGCGTTATTGTCTGTTAGTCCTCATTAATATTGTGTCTAACAAAGAAAACGAGCCCTTAAGAGTCATCTTCTTTCCTTCATTCATAGCAAGGGTCTCGCTCTGGCAGACTTGATGCCTTCAGGTAGTATGCGAGGGATTATTGGTCAGCTGCCAGCTCGTAAAAAGATCACGTGCTACGTGACGCCAGAAAGGCAGAAAAAGAGTGTTCCACACTCGCCGCCATGGCTGCAACTGGCGCTGACTAACACTCCAAGGTTTAAATGCACATATATACCCCATAAAGTGGACGGGAGGATGACCGCCGCCGTAGCTCAGTGGTAGAGCATCGGACGCGTTATTCGAAGGTCGCAGGTTCGGTCCCTGCCGGCGGCAGGTTATCTTTTCGTCCACTTTACTTTCTTCACATTTATATTCTAAATACTACAGATAACACCTCCTATACTTTCCTTGGCGTTATTGTCTGTTAGTCCTCATTAATATTGTGTCTAACAAAGAAAACGAGCCCTTAAGAGTCATCTTCTTTCCTTCATTCATAGCAAGGGTCTCGCTCTGGCAGACTTGATGCCTTCAGGTAGTATGCGAGGGATTATTGGTCAGCTGCCAGCTCGTAAAAAGATCACGTGCTACGTGACGCCAGAAAGGCAGAAAAAGAGTGTTCCACACTCGCCGCCATGGCTGCAACTGGCGCTGACTAACACTCCAAGGTTTAAATGCACATATATACCCCATAAAGTGGACGGGAGGATGACCGCCGCCGTAGCTCAGTGGTAGAGCATCGGACGCGTTATTCGAAGGTCGCAGGTTCGGTCCCTGCCGGCGGCAGGTTATCTTTTCGTCCACTTTACTTTCTTCACATTTATATTCTAAATACTACAGATAACACCTCCTATACTTTCCTTGGCGTTATTGTCTGTTAGTCCTCATTAATATTGTGTCTAACAAAGAAAACGAGCCCTTAAGAGTCATCTTCTTTCCTTCATTCATAGCAAGGGTCTCGCTCTGGCAGACTTGATGCCTTCAGGTAGTATGCGAGGGATTATTGGTCAGCTGCCAGCTCGTAAAAAGATCACGTGCTACGTGACGCCAGAAAGGCAGAAAAAGAGTGTTCCACACTCGCCGCCATGGCTGCAACTGGCGCTGACTAACACTCCAAGGTTTAAATGCACATATATACCCCATAAAGTGGACGGGAGGATGACCGCCGCCGTAGCTCAGTGGTAGAGCATCGGACGCGTTATTCGAAGGTCGCAGGTTCGGTCCCTGCCGGCGGCAGGTTATCTTTTCGTCCACTTTACTTTCTTCACATTTATATTCTAAATACTACAGATAACACCTCCTATACTTTCCTTGGCGTTATTGTCTGTTAGTCCTCATTAATATTGTGTCTAACAAAGAAAACGAGCCCTTAAGAGTCATCTTCTTTCCTTCATCCGAAAAGTTAAAGCGTGAAAAGATTTCAGGAGGTGTCAGAGCCCCCTTAACTCCCCCTTAGTTACGGCCCTGGATCCTGGGGGTTGAGCCGACGCCGGGTGATCGGACCTTTAAGGCCCCCCGGCAGAGGCAACACACCCCTTTGGCCCTGGCTTCACGTAGATGGCACCCCTGGGCTGACCCACCCAGTGGAAATCGGTGGTCGCCTTTTCCTATTCCCCTCTCTGATCTTTCACTTTCCTATCTTCGTTCCTCGCTGTCCTGTCTCCTACTCTCTTCAGTTACTTCCCAGTTTTCATAGGCGGCCTGGGTTAACCCTGTGCAAATAGCCAACCTTGGTCTATGCGCATTTTGTTATAGTTGCGGTGTACGGCTGGAGTTTGCATGATTTCAATATGTACTATGAATCTTGTAGCGTCCCCGTGTTGGGCTACATGGTGGGTGGCCGCCTTCGCTGCCGAATCGAATTCAATTATTATGCATAGAGCATTTCCCTTGATTAGTGATTGTGCCGCTTCCAAGCGCGTATGCACCAAAGACCTGACATTCATTAGCCGACCCATAGAAGTGTTCTCCCACTATCATGTCGTACACAGTGAGAAATCTGACAGAACAGCAAGGACCGTTTCCCCTTTCATAGTATCAAGATGACTGACAGCCACCTTAGGTGCTGGCTATAAAGTCACTAAAATGGCTAGTGGGGACCTCCTTCTTGAAATCTGTGACAAAATACAGTTTGACAAAGTAAAGAACCTCCGAACGTTTGGCGACATTCCCATCACTGTAATTAATATATAAGACGGTGACGCAAAACGGGACAAGGACGAAACAGGAAGAAGAGACGTATACAAGCGCACATATACGTGCGCTTGTATAGGTTTCTTCTTCCTGTTTCGTCCTTGTCCCGTTTTGTGCCACCTTCTTACATTTTAACTATGCACCAACTAGCCCAGCAGCAAATTTTATTGGACCATGACAGTAACACCTCACAGATCCATGAACTCCGCACGTGGAGTTGTATCATACACAGATCTCATTGACCTCACTGAGACTGAACTACTGGAAGGATGGAAGGAACAAAATGTCACAAATGTAAAAGCGAATCATCATCCGACGAAACAACCAGGAAATTTCCACCAAACACTTGATTTTTACCTTTTCCACAAGCGAACTACCGCAGAGTATAGAAACTGGCTACACATGGACACCTGTAAGACCTGACATCCCCGACCCTCGCCGATGTTTTCAGTGCCAAAGATTTGGCCATGGATCTCAGAGCTGCCGTGGTCGGCCTACGTGCGCAAATTGTGGTGTCCAAAGCCATGCCTCGGACACCTGCAGTGAAATACCACACTGCGTGAACTGCGACGGCAACCACGCTGCGTATTCATGCTCTTGCCCAAATTGGAAAAAAGAAAAAGACATCATATCACTGAAGGTCCGAGAGAATATCTCATTCAAAGAAGCACGCAGAAGGTGTTCAGCCTTTCACGGTCCAACCTATGCTGATGCGACGTGTCAGCAGCCACCGGTTGTGGCGGCTGCCCCCGTGGTGGCAGCAGTCAAGACTGTTCCACCTACCAAGCCACTGACCTCGGCGACTCCAGAGTCATCGGGTCAAACGACCACGCCTCGCCAGGCGAGGTCGGAAAAACGAACAACCAGCTCACACATGCGGGCGTCCAGTGTCTCAAACGAGGCAATGGACACAACTCCGCTACCCCTGGTACCAAAAGAGCAGTGTAGCTCCTTGGAGTGCGCAAAGAAAACGAAAAAGCTGGTGACGGGGCCCGAGGAGGGCCCTGTTACTTGAGCACCAGCTTACTGCTAAAACAACACCCACTTCTTTTCGTACACACAGCATTACTTTACTTCCAATATGGAAATGCAAATTATACAATGGAACGTCAGAGGACTGCTTAGAAATCTTGACGATGTCCAAGAACTTTTCGCAAACACTCACCACACCTAAAACACTCCTAAACACACCTAAAGAAACACACCTAAAATCAAAACACACCAACTTTCTACACAGTTACATTAGACTGGTATGATGCCGTGGCATCATCCGGTGGTGTAGCGGTAATAGTTAATCCAGGAATAGCATGTACACGCTTACCACTCCAAACGTCCCTTGAAGCAGTGGCTGTTCGAGCGGTTCTTTTGAACAAATGCGTCACCATTTGCTCGCTCTACATACCACCACACTACCTACTGCAAAAACATGAATTTCAGTCTTTAATATACGAGCTCCCAGAACCTTATCTGGTCTTTGGGGACTTTAATGCACATAGCAGTCTATGGGGTGATTCTCGCTGCAATGCACGAGGTCGTCTAATTGAACAGTTCCTGTTCTCTTCCGGTGTCTGTTGAATCAGAAAGAGCCAACCTATTATAACCTCGCTAACAATACCTACTCATCCATTACATCCATTACATCTCCATCACCATTACATCTCCATCACTACTACCTCTACTCAAATGGAAAGTCATTAACCCCTAGAGGGTTTTCGCCGTACATGTACGGCAGAAGCTTCCTGGTACCAAAGGGTTTTCGTTGTACATGTACGGCATAGCGTTTATTTTTAAAACGCATGCTTTTTTTGGTCATTTCTTTTGCTTGGCCTGTGCTGCCACACTTCAGCAATACGTGGAATTTTTTTCATGCGCCAATGTCTCTCCGTTGTACATTTTTTTTGCTTCTCAAAACGGCGCGCCGGCTATCGCTTGCCCATCCGAGCGCATTCGCGGTGCAGCTGGTTTAAAGTGCGCGCTTTTTTCAATCATTTCTGTTGCTTTGCATGTGCTGCCACGCTCTGGGAATATGTGGAATTTTTTTCATGCGCCGATGTCTCTCCGTTGTTGCTATTTTTATGCTTCGCAAAATGGCGCGCCGCGCGCCGGCTATCGCTTGCGCAACCGAGCGCGCCCGCGGCGCGGTTGATTTCAAACGCGCACCTTCTTCGATCATTTCTCTTGCTTGAAATGTGCTGCCACTCTTTGGGAATACGTGGAATTTTTTTAATGCGCTGATGTCTCTCCGTCTTTTTTTTGTTGTTGTTGTTTTGTTTTGCTTTCCAAAGAGGCGCGGCGGCTTTCATTGCGCATCAGAACGTGCGCACGCGGTCCGGCTGGTTTTGGTTTCGTCCTTCGGGCGGTTGTCGCTTCTTGCGCCCGCAAAGCTGATGGCTGTTTGGTTTCTAATCTCTCAAAGGGTGACCGCTTGTTACTCTCTCGTTTATTGCTCCCCGGGGCGCGATTCCATCTGTTTCCGTGCTGCGCTAAATTACATAAACCACGCCGCCGTGATTGCGTTTCCTGTTTTGGGGTCTCGGAAGAACTAATTACGTCTTGTTGGCGATTAGACGAAGGATTACTGTAGCCTTTTCACTCGTTTTGCTTTCCGGACGGGCGCACAACCATAGAGTTTTCTTCCGTGCGCTCACTAACGCAGTTCGCTTACACTATGGAAGCGCGCGCCGGTTGCTCTGCTGCCGGTGACTCGAGCAGCGATTCTTCCGATGCGGACTATTCCCCAAATGCCGAATCATAATCTGAATCATTGGATTTCAGTTCGTTAGATCAGGATTTTTTGACGAGTTCAGACTCCGATGACGATCAAGGAGCGACATCTGAAAAGCGTGCATGGCGAGCCATGCTTCAAAGGCTATTACATGCTGAAAAGCTTTTCGTGTTACAGCACGAACATTTTTAAAGGGATGCTGAAGTGGTTTTACAATTCGGTAAAACTTTGTTGTTAATAAGGACCAACATTATTGTCGACGATGGCGTAATTTTTTTCGCTGTTGTGGCAGCAGGAGCTTTAAAACACGTGAAAGAAAAGTTCGTCTTGCTCCACCCACGCGAACGCGCCGAAAGTGTGGGCGTTACCGGAACTACGTCATCGTCGGTAGTTTTGGCCACGGTGGTAGAATAACAGGTGGCCCGACACGCCGCTCCGCCAATGCGCCGCGCGTGTCACGGAGGTGCTCGAGTTGCCGCCGCTTTTCCGCAAGGTGGCAGCAGGTATACTCTGGGCCGATATCTCCACTCCGGCGCATTTGAAAGCATGTGGCCAGTGTGCGTCGCGAGCATTTAAACTGCAATTTACATCTTTAACTTTTGAGAAAGAGATCCGCGGTGTATTTATTACACCAGAGAGGCCTAGAGCAACACTGAAGAGTTGCCGTCGCTTAGAACGGACGCGCCACTAATGAAAGCATGCAACGCAACCAGCGTTGCAGCCGCGTCTCTTCCTTTCTGCTTGGTCATCTTCGATAAATGCGGAGGCGTCCGTGGGTGCAAGCGTCCGAAGAGCAAGAGCGTCCCCATGCGACGCAACCAGCGTCGCAAAGTCGCAATCAGCCTTTGAGTCGTGATCACGGCCAGATCACTGTGGTCGTGATTAGGTGATCCCACGGCTTGAGATCCGCTCTGATGCGTCGCGTCTGTTGCACTCTGTCAAACCAACGTGCGCGACCGCATCGGTGTTTCCGCTCACTTTGTAATCTGGAACCATGGCTGAAACCACGGTGGCTCGATCTGTGCCGCTGATGCGGCGGCCACCATGGGACGAAAATGCATTGCTCCAAATTGCAAATCTGGCTACAAAACGTGCAAAGAAAAGCTGTGTCTTTTCTCCGCGCCGAAAGACGAAAAGCGACTGCAGTTGTGGAGAAATGCAATTCCATGGAAAGACCGCCAGCTACAGTCCTCCGACATACATACGATAACGTGAAAACCAAATGCTTTTTTTTTTACTCTGTACACTCGCCGGTAGGAATTTTCACGCTTTCGAAAAAAAAAATAAATACGCGCAAGTCTCTTGCAATTTGCACCCTGTGACAGTCATATCGGGACTACCCGCGTCGATTAAAAAAATTTTAAGCTTCATGAAGCCTGGCGCTCTTACTTTTGCGGTCGAAGCTGGCAGGCAGCCACTACAAGCTTGTAAAAGCACAAAGAACCGTTTAAAGTCACGAAATTAGCTAGAGAAACCGGTTTTTACAGCACAGCGAGAGCTTGCGGTGGGCGTCTTTCGGCCCCAAAACTCGTGGCGTACCTAGCGGCGGCCGCGAGCAACTCGAGCAGTACAGCGACGCGCTCGCAGAGCTCCATGGGCCACCTGTTTTATTCTACCACCGTGGTTTTGGCGGAGCCGTGGCCTCCGTGACTACTTCTGGCTGCGCGCATTGGTGGAACTGATCGCGAAGGCCATGCTTTTACAGAGCTGATGGCGCCGATGACGCGGCACACCGAAGTTGACGTCACCGCCTTCGCTCAGCAGTTCAAGAAGCCCTGCGGCTGCAGCCGCTGTTTTTTTGCCAATAAATGCCATTTGCGTTCACTTCTGTGAACTCTTACATTGGTTTTCGTATTCAGCAAGGATCAAACTATGATTACACACTCCAAAGTCATTTTTTTTTAAAAGTGCTTCAGCTTCCCTTTAACCGGAAAAGTACTCTGGTGCGCTTATTTTTGTATGTCTGTGAGCTATGTTTAATACAGTGCGTAATTTTTATTTATAAAAAACAGTTAAGTTTCTTTTTTTTAGGATTTTGCTTGATTTTACAACGAATAAACCATGTGGGTGTAAAAACAAAAATGACTTTTTTGTCACTTTACGGTCACGAAAAAAATTTTAGGCTATTTTTTTCTTAAATAGAATCGTCTGAAGAATTTATCTCAGCAATAAAAAAATTACACATTTTTGGAGTGGATTTCGCGAAAGAATTCGACCCTCAAAGGGTTAATAATCCTTATGCGAGCGACCACTTTCCAATAGTTCTGAGTGCACCCATAATGTACAGTATGAATACCCCCCACAGGTTCCCAAATGGAACATTGACAAAGCCGATTGGAAAGAGTTTCGTAAAGTTACTCGCTTAAGTTGGATTTATATGTGTGGTTTAAGCATAGATGCAGCCATAGAGTACTTCACAGCTTTTCTCACAGATGCTGCAACTAAGTTCAACCCACAAACAACTGGACTGCCCGGGAAACGACGTGTCCCATGGTGGAACACTGAGTGTTGAATTGCACGCAAAAAACAAAACAAAGCATGGAGGTTGCCTTGGGACTCTCCAACAGCCGAGAATCTTGACAGTTTTGAGAACATAAAGTCTCAATGCAGGAGAACGCACAGACAGGCAAGAAGGGAAAGTTGGCAGAAATTTTTATCGGGCATTAATTCATATACACAGGAGGCCAAAGTCTGGAACATGGTTAGCAGGGTAGCAGGCCGACAAGCGCATTCACTTCCTCTAGTAAACACACAAGACGACAGCATGGAAAACCAGGCGAACTTCCTAGGCGCACACTTCGAACAAGTGTCCAGTTCCGTGCATTACTCTGAGGTTTTCCAACGGTACAAAACAAGAATAGAAAAACAATAACTAGAGCGGAAAAGTACAAAACGCGAGGCATACAGCCAACCCTTCAGCTCAGCTGAACTCCAGATATCACTGAACTGCTGCAATAAATCCGCTCCAGGCTCCGACCGCGTTGTATATGAAATGTTTAAACACCTGCCATCTGAAACCCAAAAACACTCCTTTCCCTGTACAATGCGGTTTGGTTTTCCGGCGAGATCCCCTCGGCCTTGAAAGAAGCCATTATTATTCCGATTTTAAAACGGGGCAAGAACCTGTCCTCCGTTGCGAGCTACAGGCCCATTGCACTAACAAGCGGTCTTTGTGAACTTTTTGAAAAGATGATAAACCGCCGACTTATACATTTCTTCGAAGCAAACAAATCACTTGACCCATTCCAGTGCGGTTTTCGAGAGGGTAGACCTACCCCTGACCACCTTATCCATATCGAGGCACAAATTCGCAACGCTTTTGTCCACAAGCAATTCTTTCTTTCGGTGTTCCTCGATATGGAAAAGGCCTATGACACCACATGGCGCTTTGGAATATTAAGAGACCTGTCCCACTTAGGTGTACGCGGGAGAATGCTAAATATAATGGAAAGTTAGTCCAATCGAACATTCCATGTTTGAGTGGGCAATGTTCTGTCCCAAACATTTGTTCAAGAAACGGGAGTGCCGCAAGGTGGTGTCCTGAGTTGCACACTTTTTCTTATAAAAATGAATTCCCTACGTCTGTGTATTCCACGGAATATGTTTTATTGCACATATGTCGACGACGTGCAGATCCGTTTTAAATCTTGCAATCTCACAATGTGCGAGCGGCAGGTGCAACTTGATTTGAACAAGGTAACCAAATGGGCAGATGAGAACGGGTTCACCCTTAACCCGCAAGAAAGCATTTGCATATTATTCTCAAGAAAGAGAGGCCTCCATCCCGATCCGGACATTCACCTCCACAGCCAGCGGCTACCTGTGAAAACGGAGCAGAAATTCCGAAGTGTAATTCTAGGCACAAAGCTAACCTTCATATCACACACAAAGTATATAAAGAACAAGTGCATAAAAACCATGAATATTCTAAAGGTATTGTCACGCACTACATGGGATAGTGACAAGAAGTGCCTGATGAATCTTTATAAAAGCCTCATACGCACGTGCCTAGATTATGGGACGTTAATATATCAGTCTGCCACACCAAGCGCATTGAAGATGCTTGACCCTGTCCACCACTCGGGCATTCGTCTTCCTACGGGTGCTTTTTGTACCAGCCCCGTGGAAAGCGTCTACGTCGAATCGAACGAGTGGTCGCTACACCTCCAGAGATCTTACCTATCTTTTGTATATTTCCTCAAGGTGAACGCAAACAACGAACACCTCTCACACACTACAATCAATGAGTTGTCCGTTTCTTAACTTTTTCACAACCGTCCTTCGATGAGACAGCCCTACTCACTTCGTGTGAGGGGCCTAGCTGAAGAAATGGGTGTGCCACTTCTCGAACACTGTCTAATGGCTTCCGCTGCCCATCTCCCGCCGTGGCAGTGGCAGCTTATGGATTGCGATGTATCTTTTGTGGAAGTCACCAAGCACGTGCCACTTGCACATATCCGTACACACTTCCTCGAATTACAATACAAGTACCCACACCCTGAATTCTTTACAGATGCCTCAAAGTCTAACACTTATGTGTCGTACGCATCGGTTGGTCCATCCTTTTCACATGCCGGCGTTCAAGCACCCGAATACAGGCATCTTCACAGCAGAGGCATACGCCATACTTGCTGCCGTCAGACACATTAAACAATTAAAACTACAAAGTGTAGTGATATAGTACACGGATTCCTTAAGTGTAGGGAAAGCTTTAAAAACTCTGACAAAACGCACAAATCCTGTCCTTGTCTCGCTATGTTCTCTTTTATGCACGATCTACTCACTCAAACAACATGTCGTAGTGTGCTGGGTGCCAGGGCACCGCGAGATACAAGGCAACGTGTTGGCAGATCAGCTTGCAGCATCCGCGCACGAAAACAGTCCCAATACATCCATAGCTATCCCTCCAATAGACGTAAAACCATTCCTCAAAAGAAAGCTCGGGGCCTTTTGGCAGAGCACATGGGGTAAGCACACACAAAATAAACTGCACATTATCAAGCCGCAACTAGGTAATTTGCCGCCAGTATCAAAGTCACGCCGCACAGAAGTAATACTTACAAGGCTACAAATAGGACGCACCCACAGCACACACTCATACCTTTTGTCTGGTGGCGATCCACCTTTGTGTGAGAGATGTAGCGAAGCACTCACCGTGCTTCACATTTTCATTGAGTGCAAAAGGACTAGAGATGCTCAGAAAAACATATTTTCCATTACCCTACCGATAACAAATACCATTACACCCATCAATGTTAATCAATAGGGAACCGGTTTTTAAATATCAGTCATTGTTTGCGTTTTTGGAAAAGGTTCACAACTTTCATGTCATATACCAGGGCAATCCGTAGCACGACCTCTGAAAAGAGGTTGTTGCTGCGGTAGCTGAATTAAAGAAAGGACCTGCCTCCCTGCCTTTGGCCTCAAAGGCCTGAGGAGGCATTCGTGCTATTTCCCCATCTCTCACTTGTACATACCATGCTCACTTGTAATTCACTCCACACTCATAGATCACATCATGTATCACTGCCGTAATTTTATATTCTATACACCCCTTTTACGCTTCTTTATAGCGCATGATTTTAGGCCTCTATACAGCCATAATACACCCTGCCATCGAAACCATTGGTCATCGCTAACACCTCATCAAAGACATGGCGCTCTTTGGCCACCCATGGCCCTTGTGCCACAAAACTCCACTAATCATCATCATCCATAGCTGAGCTGCAGGCATCGCTAAACTGCTGCAATAAATCCGCCCCAGGGTCCGACCGTGTAGTATATATGAAATGTTGAAACACCTGCCCTCTGAAACTCAAAAACCCTTCCTTTCCCTGTGTAATGCGCATTGGTCTTCCGGGAAGATCCCCTCTGCCTGGAAAGAAACCACTATTAATCTGATTCTAAAACAGGGCAAGGACCCATCCTCAGTTTCTAATTACAGGCCTACAGCCGTAACAAGTCGTCTGTGCAAGATCTTTGAAAGGATGATAAATCGGTGGCTCATGCATTTCCTCAAAGAAAACAAATCAGTTGACCCATACCAGTGCAGCTTTCCAGAGGGTAGATTAACCTCTGACCACCTTCTATGTATCGAGGCAGAAATTCGCGACGCTTTTGTCCACAAACAATTCTTTCTTTCGGTGTTCCTGGATATGGAAAAGGCCTACTACGCTACATGGCGCTTTGGTATAGTACTGCAAGACCTCTCACATTTAGGTCTACGAGGCGGATGCTGACCGTAATTGAAAGCTACTTATCCAATTGGACATTCCGTGTTCGAGTAGGCAATGTCTTGTCCCGAACATTTGTCCAAGAAACAGGAGTGCCACAAGGTGGTGTACTGAGTTGCACACTTTTCATTATCAAAATGAACTCCTTGCGTCTGTGCATCCTACGCAATATGTTTTATTGCACATATGTCAACGATGTACAGGTCGGTTTTAAATCGTGCAACCTTTCAACGTGTGAGCGGCAGGTTCATCTGGGCTCGAACAAGGTCTCTAAATGGGCAGACAAGAATGGGTTTACACTGAATGTACAAAAAAGCACTTGCATCCTATTCTCCAGAAAGAGAGGCCTTCATCCCAATCCAGACCTTGACCTACATGGTCAGCGTCTGTCAGTAAAAACGGAGCACAAGTTCCTAGGGCTAATTCTAGACACGAAACTTACCTTTATGTCACACATCAAGTACATAAAAAACAAGTGCATAAAAACTATAAATATTCTAAAAGTGTTGTATGTACTACGTGGGGTAGTGACAAGAAGTGTCTGATGAATCTTTACAAAAGCCTTATATGCACGTGCCTAGATTATGGGGCAATAATCTATCAGTCTGCAACACCAAGTGCCTTGAAGATGCTTGACCCAGTCCACCATTTGGGCATTCATCTTTCTACGGGTGCTTTTCGTACTAGCCCCGTAGAAACCCTTTACGTTGAATCGAACGAGTGGTCGTTACACCTCCACAGATCTTACCTATCTTTTGTATATTTCCTCAAGGTGAACGTGAACAGCGAGCACCCCTTACACTCATCTGTCAATGACTTGTCCAGTTCTGCAATTTTTCACAGCCGTGAGACAGCCATGCGCACGTCGTGTGAGGGGCCTATCTGAGGAAATGGGTCTGTCACTCCATGAACACCATCCAATAGCTCCGGCTGCATACCTGCCGCTATGGCATTGGCAGATCATAGAACGTGATGTATGCTTCGAGGAAATTACAAATCACGCGCCCATTGCACATACTTCCTCGAACTACAGCACAAATACGCTTTTCCTGAATTCTTCACAGACACCTCAAAGTCTCACACTTCTGTGTCCCATGCAGCGGTCGGTCCATCTTTTTCTGATGCCGGCGCTTTGCACCCCAATACAAGCATTTTCACAGCAGAAGCTTATGCAATACTTGTGGCCGCTAAGCACATAAAAAAATTAAAACTAGAAAGTACAGTGATACACACGGATTCCTTAAGCGTAAAAGCTTTAAAATCTTTGAAAAAACACAGAAATTCTGTCCTTGTCTTGCTATACTCGCTTTTATGTCCGATCTACTCACTCGAACAACATGCCGTTGTGTGCTGGTTGCCAGGGTACCGCGAGATACAAGGAAGCGTGTTGGCGGACCAGGTAGCTGCATCCTCCCATGAAAATGCTGCCGATACATCCACACCTATTCCTGCGCTTGACCTAAAACCTTTCCTTAAACGAAAGCTCAGGGCTTATTGGCAAAGCACATGGGACAGGTACACACAAAATAAACTGCACATTATCAAGCCGCAACTTGGTAATGGGCCGCCAGTATCAAAGTTAGCTGCACACAAGTTACACTTACCAGGCTAATTAAGAACAAGACATACACACAGTACACACTCATACCTTTTGTCCGGTGGCGATCCACCGATGTGCGAGAAATGTGGTCAACCACTTGCCGTCCTTCATGTCCTGATACAGTGCAAGGAACTAGACGCTGTCAGAAAAAAGCACTTTTCATTTCATCAATTTCCACTTCGTCCTTCGATGTTCATCGGTAGGGATCCGCTTTTTACGTATCAGTCACTGTCTGCTTTTTTAAACGATGTACATAGTTTTCATGTCATATATCAAGGTGATCCGTAGCACGGCCTCTGAACAGAGGTCGCTGCTGCGGTGAATACAGTAAGAAAGCACTTGCCTTGCGGCCCTTGGACTCAAGGGCGTTGATGAGGCATTCGTGCTGACGTCATATCTTCATAGTTTTCCCTCACGACCGCTTGTCATTCATTTGCACTACACATTTCACGCCACTCTCATGATTTTAATACTTATGTTTTACCCGCTTTTACCGCGAGGAATTTTAAGGCACCTATACAGCCACTTACCACACTCATTGTTCACATCTTTTGTCCCATGGCCTGGTGCTCTTTGGCCCTCAAATGGCCCTTGTGCCATGAAACACCATACATCATCATCAACTGACAGAACTGGGCTTTCAGACAGCTTTTTCTTTAACAGTTTGAAGCTTTTCTGTTGGGGTGAAGTCCATACCCACTCGCTTTTCACGTTTAGGAGAGCATTCATGGGTTGGGCTATTTCTGACATGTTCAAGTCAAACTTCATCAGGTAGTTTGCCATTCCCATAAACCTTCTCAACTCCTGAGTGTTTGACAGGGGTCTCAGGTCAGTAGCCTGCAGTTTTGAAGGGTCAGCATGAATTCCTTGGTTATCAACGATGTGTCCTAACAACTTTACCCTTTGTACATTGAATTCACACTTTTTGTGCTTCAGTAGGACACCATATTTATGTAATATTTGCAGAACATTCCTGAGACAGGCATTGTGCTCTGCTTTGCATCCTGATGTAGATCAGGATATCGTCCATGTTACACACAACACCTTCCAGATTATCCAGAAACTGTGACATCTTCCTTTGGATGAACTCAGGTGCAGAACTGATTCCAAAATCTAGTCTTTTGAACCAGTACTTGCCAAATGGCATTATGAATGTGGTCATGTTTCAAAACTCCTCTGCCAAACTTTGGCAAAAATTGAACTCTGGCAACATGTTCACTGACAGGAAAAGGGCGCTCCACAAATTTGTTGAACTCAGTCAGGTCTGTGAACGCATCTCCATCAGACTTCTGAAAAATGACCATTTCAGAACTCCACTGTGTTGGCTCCTCAACTGACTCAGTAATGTCAGGCTCAACCATATATGCCTTAAAGTTTTGCCTTGGCCTTTGACATTAACGATACGAGAACATTTCGAGGAGTGCTCAATGCTAGCAGTGCAGCATCTTCTTTGAACTTGATCTTGTGTGCAAGCTTACTTTTATGAAGACCAATAAAAAGTTTGGGAAGCTCACACCCCAGGTTGACTTTTCTGACGAAAAAATGTCAGCTCCACCCACAGCCGAGAATTTCCATATGTGCTCCGCTCAGTAGCACTTGCTCATTTTCAGGATGCCAAGAGTGTTTCAGATTCCCAGAAGCGTCCTGGTAATTTCATCAGGGATTCTGACATTGCCAAATAGGGTAGTAACGATGAACCTTTAATTCTTTATATGCATAGGAAGAGCAGGTTTTTTCTTAAAAAATTGTAACCGAGAAATTTGTTGTTGTTAGCGATGATCTCGCGTACTGATGCTTTTATTTTGCTGACGCAGGCAAAACGTCCCTTTTGATGGCACTTGATGCATGTCACTTTTTGTGCAGAGCACTTTCCTGTAGTGTGCTGCGAGTAGGGACATACACTGCTTCAGTTCGGCTTCAGAGGGCTTGCATTGCAGGCGTCTTCTGTTTTCCCAGAGGTACAGTAACAGTAAAAATTCTAGAGGCCACGGGAGTGCGTGGTAAACAGCGCCTTCTGATGGCTGCTTGCAAAGCTAAAAAACGTGCACTGTGCACGTGCATTATCTTTTACCTGTCAGCCTGTTCGTTCGCTCGCTTCAAGTGTGGGCGCACCAGACCGCCCGAGAAAGCACAAGGTGTCACTTCTACAGTCGCCACTGAAGCACTGAGCGATGATAGTGGAATGAAAATACATAACTTGTACAGTTATGTACTGTTATGGTGTGCACCGAGCTCTACACCTTGTTCCCAGACTCTCCATGCTGCGGAAAACACGCTTGACATCGCTTTTTCTCAAATCGACATAATTGATAAGATTACCCAGCAGCTTTCATTTGCAGAACTCATGAATGCTGCAATTTCTTGTGGTGCTCGGTGCAAGTATTCTGAGCCCATTAATATGCACTATGAAAAAAGAAACTTGGCACTCACCCGTTTGTAGCAGAAAGCTACCATGAAATGCACATGGATTTCAAAAAAAGAAAATCTTGCAAGCTGACGGGTCCTCGAACCTGGACAAGGACAAAGTCTTCGTCAAATAGGAAACTTTTCTTTCAGGCTGTGTGCTTCCGTGGCGAATGCAAAAGTGGCACGTTGCACTTTCTCTGGCATTCTGGCATGCGCACACTTGAAGCGAGCAAACGAGCAGGCTGGGAGGTAAAAGACGACGCACGTGCACAATGCATGCTTTAGAGCTTCACAAGCAGCTGTCGGAAGGTGTCGCAGTGCTGTTTGCGATGTACTGCTGTGGTATCTAGAATTTTTACTGCAACTGTGCAGTCAGATTACAAGCCAGGGTCTCTCTATCCACTTTCGTTTTGTTGTAGCCATGCAGCATAGCAGCTTGTTCCTTAAAGGGACACTAACGGCAAATATTAAGTCGACGGTGATTGTTGAAATAGCGTTCCAGAAACCTCGTAGTGCTTATTTCGGGCCAAGGAAATGCTTATTTTGAAAGAAAATCACGTTTTAGTGGTCCATACGGCGTTAGCGCACTTCAAATCACCCGCCAGAATGGGCCTTCTGACGTACCATTAGCAGTGCCCAATGTTGCTCGCCTTTACTGCCCGGCCACCGACGCTACGGTTTTTTGCGCAACAGCAACCATCAACCTTGCCAAGATGCAGCCACGGGCCACTCCGAAACTGTATATTTCACCGTAACGGAACTTAGCTTGGCCAGCAGCAGGAGTATCAACAGTGCGAAAATAGCGAGAGCCAAGCACACGCAGTAGTACAAGATAGCGAAACTACCATTGAGCACGGCGAAAAAGAAACTTTTGAACCACTCGTGCCCTTCCCCATGGTAACGCCATGAATCACACAGAAACGAAGCATTTTATTACATCTTGTCAAGGTTATTTCTTTATCACAGCTAGTTTGATTATTAGTGGTTAATTGTACTCGGGAATCTTGAAGTCATCGGGATCATTTCCAAAATGTCCCACTCGTGGCGCACATTGTGTCCTACATTTACCTTCATTTCTCGATTAGCAGGGCACTTCTGGTGATAATATTGGCGTTTTAGACATTCTCAAACATTGACCTTTCACTGTGACACAAATTGTTATTTGCCTTTAGTGTCCCTTTAACCCTTTAAGGGTCAAAGACGTACATGTACGTCATCCGCTAACATCCACGAGACGGTCAAAGACGTACATGTACATCACACCTGTATGTTTAACGCGTCTCTCTTTCAATCATTTCTCTTGTTTGGCCACACTGCAGCCACACTGTGGGAATATGTGAAATTTTTTTTTTGCACCGATGTCTCCATTTTATTTTATGCTTTACTACAGCAGTCCACCGGCTAGTTTCGGCTTCATTCTTCAGCCGGTTCTCTCTTGTTGCACCCGCAAAACTGATGGCTTTCCAGTTTAGGATCTCTCGAAGGGTGACCATTTCGTTACTCTCTCGTTTGTTGCTCCCCACGACGCGATTACACCCGTTTCTGTGCAGGCACTGACACACAAATGATGCTGCTGTGGTTGCATTTCCTGTTTCGGGGACTCACAAAAACCGCTGCCGTCTCGTTGGCAATAAGACGAAGGATTATTATAGGTTTCAGACTTATTTTCACTTTCCGGATGTGCTCACAACTACAGATTCAGTGCGCTCACCCACTCGGTTTGCTTTAGCTATGGAAATGTGCACCGATTTCTCTGTCAGCAATGTCAGCATTGTCTCGCCGCGTGCGCGGCGAGACAATGCTGACTAGATCAAAAGTGATTTTTCTCGCCCCGTGTTTCCACTTAACGCCACTTCGTGCACTTATTTTTGTACGTCTGTGAACTACACAGACGTTTATTTCAAAGCATAATTTTCTAACAGTCGTACATGTTCTTTTTTTTTAGAATTTATCTTACTGTTACTCACGAATAAACCATGTACGGGTAACAACCCAAATGATCTTTGTGTCGCTTTACGGTCACCCAGAAAAGAAACACATTTTTGGGGCACATTTCGCAAAAAAAATTGACCCTCAGAGGGTTAATCATTTCAGACTGTCACTTTGTGGTGGTGGCCTTTTCAGGGGTCAGCTCCGCATCCAGCTGCATTCTTTCCGACAGCTTGCAGTCTCTGATGCCCTCTACTATCAGACCAAAATACATGCTTTGAGCACGTTATTAAATTTTTTACTGCGTCTTCTGATCAAGCCAAAAAGAACTTAGCAAAACGAATGAGGGCAGCTTAACTGTGGCACCACCAAACGTTTCTTTCAGCATGGACGAGCCCAGCTCGTCTTCGGTAGGGAAGGGGTTAATGAGGCAAGGATGTCTTCTGCCTTGTTGCCCATACCATAGACCAATCCTTAGACTTGTTCCACGGAGCATTTTGAGGCGAGGCCACTCACTACGCGAAGACGTTTGAAACACCGTTTCCATTGCAGCCATTCGCTTGCATTTGGGAAGTTAAATTTCTCCGGAGGCTTGCATTGAAAGCTAGTCATTGCCACTTTTCCTTGCTGAGCTTGCGACCCCTCCATCAAGCCATATGTTACTACCATGTAGCGTTCCCGAGGGCCAACCAGTATGTTGTTCAGTCTCTGTATTTTCAGCTTTCCCTCCACGACTCGCCCCACTGCAATTCTTTCATTGGGCAAGTCGGCCCCGCGTGCTGCCTCCGGCTCTCCGCTAACAGTACAGCTACTGTTTTCGCAAAATGACGGAGCAGGATCAAAAGCTCACATGGCTTAGAAGAATAGACTGTTAGGCGAGTTAGCATTCCATTATCGTCTTCGGTAGGAAAGGGGTTAATAAGGCAAGGATGTCTACTGCTTTGTTGCCCATACATGGCTTGCTGTGCAAATAACTTGGCTTCCAGCCTAGCGGAGCTAGTTGTGAAACACTACTGAGCAGGGTTTAGACAAAGTTTGTAACCTATGGCACCAACAAGATTCAATGGTCTGTGGCATTTTGAGCAAGCTTATTATATTTTTTTGCATCAATTTGATCAAAAGTTGGTCCGAGAAACTAGAAATTACAATCAGTATACCAACTTGAACATGTGCAAGCTATCAAAGCTATTATTGCAAGAACACTCTCCTTGCACTTAGATAATCATTCTGCAGTAGCCGAGTGTTCATACCTCAATCAATATTGAGTGTTACACTGGCTGCTCTGGCTCATCACCTACTTTATTTTTTTGTTACATCATGAGCGACACGAAAAGTTGAATAATGTGCTATCTCACAACCTTGTCCTATGTGCGGTCCATGTGGAAACGCTGAAAATGAGTTCGAAGCCTGGCTAAATTATTGAGATAGCTTATGGAGGTTGGTAGAGTTCGTGATGTTCACATTCAGTAAGAATTTTATTGTGCATTAGGCAGCACATCTGTGTGTTATAGCTAAGTCAATGGATTATAAGATTCACGTC
>NW_023614963.1:0-43273 GCF_013339695.2 Rhipicephalus sanguineus
CTGTTCTTTAACACGTGTCCTGTAAAACTCTTGCGCATATTATATACTCACATTAGTAAAGTAAGTTGAGATTAACAATTTTTTCGGTCCGACAGAGCATGGTTTCTGAAAATGAGTTTTCTGCGACACGCAACTAGTAGGATGACATCGCGGCAGCATTAAATTTGGGTAGCGAAATTCATTGCATTTTTTATGCTAGCAAGGCTTTCGATACTGTTACACACTCGCTCCTTCTACTGAAATTATCGTGTCCTAATATATCTAATAAGACGCTAGCATGGCTACAAGCTTATCTTTCATGCAGGAAACTATGCACCGCCATCGATAGCGCATCATCGTCACACACAGACGTCATTTCAAGAGTGCCACAAGGCTCACTTCTGGGCCCGCTTCTCTTTTTGATTTATATCAATGATCGTGCTGAATGCGTGGACAGTCAAGTGAGGTTCTACGCAGATGACTGATGCAGATATCGTGAAATAAAGTGCACGCAGGATTCCGAACAACTGCAGAAAGACCTCGACTGAGTAAAAGCATGGTGCAGTACGAGGAAAACGAACCTGAACGTGTCAATGTGCAGTGCCATTAGGTTTACCAAGACAAAGCAGCCCCTTTATACAGAGTACTGCATGGAACAGATGCAACAATCCTTTGTAAATGAATATAAGTATCTTGGCGTTGTCGTTAACAGCACACTATCATGGAATGATCATATTCGCAGGCTATCAGTTAAAGCCAGTCGCGTGTCGAACTTTCTGCGACGCAATTTCAGAACCGCGCCCTCTGTCCTTAAACAAGTTCTTTACGTGTCAAATGTACGCTCAATTTTAGAATATGCTTGCACTACCTGGGACCCGTCCAGTAAGGTAAAGATTGGTGCATTAGAGCGCATCGAGAAACATGCCGCCCGGTTTGTGACGGTTGATTAGAACTTGACCAGAAGGTCAAGCAAGATTGTCAGTGCACTTGTATGTGAATTACTGTCCTCAAGGCGTAAATATATCAGATAAACCTTTTATACAACATAATAAATTATACTAAACCGGTATCGATAAAAAATACATCAAACCACCAACCTACGTCTCATCACGACAAGACCACCATTTTAAAGTGCGCGAATATAAGTGCCCAAAAAGTACATTTGCAAATACCTTTTTTCCGAAAAGTATACACGAATGAAATAGTCTTGTGTCAAGTATTGTTACCGCACCTTAACACAGTGTTCTCTTCAGTTTTAAAAGTATGCTGTTACCTGATGCCGTTTTTTTTTTCGTGTATTGGCGTCGTTTTTTCATTTAGAGGGGTCATGAAGCACCCCTTGGGCTGATTGAAAAAACACATCCTGCGGAAAGCTGACACGGCTATGAACTGCTCTGCCAAATATTACAGTCGTGCGCGCCGCGTAATGGCCACAAGCGGAGCGCGAAGTTGCCGTTTCCCCAGGCACCCTCTTTTCAAACAGAGGCCGGTTCTCACTCTCGTCGGTGGGCGGGGCGTCTGTCCGCTGTACGTCGCAAGAGACATAGCATGCTTATTGGCCGATAGCCGACGTAAATCGAGAGCGGCGTTCGGATCAGATGCGCTTCTTGCCGCGGGGTGCCGCCACTTGCCGGCGCCGCACTCCTCAGTACACGGTAGCCGCACTCGCGCAAGCGAATCACAGCGGGAGAGCGATCGCGTTTCATGACGCGCGCTGGCGTAACTTCTTTCCCCCATGCCATCCCTTCCTGTCTAGCTTCCAGTGCGCTCGTCGGCACGAGAAAAGAGAGAAAGCGCTGGGAGCGTGCGCCAAACCCCCGTAACTCCGCTGATTCTTGACGGATTCGAGAAATTTTTGCGGCAATCGATTCGGGAGGCAGTACACTCCGATACTGAGGCCATTAGATCATTACTTGGAAAAGTGGTTCATGACCCCTTTAACAAAGGCGGAAATGCACAGCCCATGTATTTTGTTCATATATTGCATGCTGAGATTTGCCGATTTTGAGTTCTTTTTGTTTCGTTTCGTACCACGCAATTTGTTTTCTTTGACGTGCATGTACCTTTGCCTTGTAAGTCCCCTACAACAATGCTGTAGGTACATGTATAAATAAATAAATAAATAAATAAATAAATAAATAAATAAATAAATAAATAAACTTATACAAAGCAATATCATACATAAGTATGCAGATGTCAAAACATCCCTTGAAAACATTTTAATACTAAGCGAGTAAGCGGTGTGTAGTTTATGTTCGTCGAGAAAAGCAGTTCCCGTATTATCGTGAGTGATGACCATGCGAGAATGAATCGAGTGTAAAAGAATAGGTCAATCCACCCGGTGCAAACCTAGAGAACACCTCCATAGATGACTGTGGCCTTTAAGCTCTGTACACTTTAAGGCCGACGAAAATCTATAGCGAAACATTAGTTCGGGGAAAGGTACAGCGGCTCAAGGTCAGTCTTCAATGGAGCCACCGCCAGGGGCGCAGCGAGCATCGAAGTTGACCGCGTGTTGGTGTGTCGGCAGCGTCTGCGTAGTCATGTAGTGCCCCACGATGGCTCCCTTGTCGCGGCGTGTTACCTAAGCCCGCACACTTCGCGCCGCCCTGGCGAAGTTGTCGCCGATGAGTTCGCGCCGACATTTCTCCACCGTACGTGAGCGTTGATCGCGTGATTCGTTCCACGGGCATCACGTGACGCTGTAACGCGGTCCAATATAGCTGTCTGGCAACCGCTTCGCGAGAAGGTGACCACAAGAGCACGAGCGCGCCAGGCGAACGTTTGCGACATTGTGGTGGGCTTCGTAGTGTTGTCCGCCTCTGCGACGCAAACAACGCTGGGTGTTGTACGAGGCCTTTACCTTAATACGGGCAAGCTAGCGCTCCTGGTCTGCCAATGCGGTGGCGTCACCCACGTACTCGAATGTTGAGATGGCTGCGAGAGGATGAGCAGTGTCAAGGGCCAGGGTCGACTCCTGGCCATGGAGCAGATAATTTGGGTAAAATTCAGGCATTCAGTAGCCTGACGAATGTATCTTTTAATCAGCGTCGCAATCAATGTTTCCCAGCCTTCATAACGTTATTCATGCCATTCCACTGCCATGCAAAAGAAGGTATGCTGTTCAAACTCGCGATGTACGTGAATCAGAAGCTTAAGAAATATACATATAGAGGCCAATGTAATCTCCGATCAATTGGGAATTCACTGCCTAGTTGGCGTGTGCATCCCATCTTTAGAAAATTTTTTTTCTTGCGTAAATTCCGCTGTACGATGAGAAAAGAATACATGGATGCCTTTGAAATGGTCGAGTAAAAGAAATTAGCGCGTGCTGGCCTCTTGCGTCGCTATCTGAGAATTAGATGCACATGCGCGGTCTATCGCTACAGCTGGCACAGTGGGTGTTTTGATTAAGCCTTGTGACCCGTGCGCGTTTCTAGGTATGCAGCACTTCTTTCCATCTCTTGCTTCCGCCCCATCAGTGCACATTTATCGAATCATACGAACGTCGAAACATGTAGTTGGAAGTAGTGCATTTTATGTGTGCCTGCATTGCATTAGAGTGCTGATTTGGGTTGGTTGGTACATGTTCAGCGAAACGAGAAACAGCGCGAAACACAGGACGGCGAGAGACGGAGAGCACATAGTCCGTCTTTTTCACTGTCCTGTGTCTCGCGCTGTTTCTCGTTTCGCTGCATTGCATGTGTACCTTCCTCCGCTGCCACGCTTTAGACATTCTATTAATTAATGTAGGGGACTAATATAAACTATCACGTTTCATCACTTGCAGTGCTTCACCGCGAAATCTCAGTACGGACAGTTGCGTGCGCGCACGGCATGGCTCCTCTACAATGTGCACAATGCGCGCCAAGGACAGCATTGTCGTCATCGTCCGTTCGAAGTCATCAGACAGTTTTGCAACTTTCTGAAAGGCTCCTCAGATGTAAGGTGCCGAGACTGAGCTGCCTTTTCGTCAATTACACGTGTCAAGTTCACCATTCATTGAATGCGTTCTGAAAACAAACAAATAAAATCTGGAGTCCCATTTCGAGGAAATGGGCACAAGCGAAGCTTGGCGTGAGCGCGTCTACTGTACTGTTTTAAGGCGGAATTCTTAGATGCCTCATCAAACGCGAAAATTTACCGTAGGCGTCGGCGGCGTCCGGCGGCGGCAAGACGAGCGATGGAAAAACTTGTCATGATGTGGTGACGTCATATGGCGACCTCACGAATCGCCAAAATTTGTGACGTCATCATGATGTCACATACCCTTACCCAATGTTTGACGTTTTATATGTGCGTTGACGGTGAGCGAAACCTTAAGTTATATGGAAATAAATTATTTAAAAAAATCTTCAAATCCCATCCGTCGTGGGAGTCGGTTTCGTGAGAAGTAGTCGGGGAGTACCTGCCTACGCTGCTTTTTCTGGTTTTGAGTCAGGCGTTACGAGTTGAATCGATGTGTTTTAGTAAATTTATGTGTGTACACATCGCGTGAATACCAGGAGCGTCGAGTACACTGGCGTGTAAAGGATAATTTCTGGTCTCAGGTAGCATCAGCACTCATTCTAGAACACAGACGTCAGTTTTATCAAAATAAGTGCACGTGCTACGTTGTGATGACTGCGACAGATAGCATTCGTTAGCGTATTCCCTCGGGGCGAGCGACGCTTGAATATAGCTTGCTGAGTCGTGGGAATACATAGCGAATGTTTACTGGACTGTTAAAAGACGGAGCCAGCGCTGGAAACACAATGGCGTTAACCCGATAATAAGATATGACCAGAGATACTGGGAAAAATATTACGGTACACAGATATCAAAATAAATGGACTGGAAGCCTTAAGTAGAGACACAGAGACACATCTGCATTTAACGTAACGGGATATTTCGAAGATACGTTTGCAAAAAGACGAAAAATGTATTCCGGAATGCAGATACAGCAATACGGATACTGGAATACTTTTTGTTATTTCATAGATGCTCACGCTCTGCAGAGACATTTAGAAGTTGCGGCATAATGTTGTAAATAAGGTTGCAGCCCATTCAAACTAGGAGGTAATTCATTTATCACACTAACTTCAGTGTCTATAAGACTTTACAGAGGGGGATACAAATACACCGAAATCGACAAGCTTGGTGACAACAAAATGAGCTATGTTAGAAAAAGCATACTTTAAGCAAATCACTCGAATGACTAATGAACACCAGTGAAATAAATAAAAGCATACATTTATTTCGCACATACGATCTGCTTTGCTGAGTAGGTTGCTGTGTGAGCTTCTCAGATAGGCTGTACTTTAGACACCGTCGGATCGACCTCAGAAAAACTCGCGAAACAAGAAAAAAGGCTCTACCGCTGAAGACGAGCACACATTCATGTTAAAGTGAATAAATACCACCTTCACAGCCGAATAGCCATGCAGAGAGGCGATATCTCTTCTCGAGTCAACTAGCTACCGAAACGCTTCTGCCCTCACGTGGGTTGTTATGATCATTCAGAAGCTTAAGTCGGTCTCCATCTTCGGAATCATCAGTCGTCTGGCCCAGTCGGCGCTGGGTCAGATGGCTGAGGGTTCCGCTGCCCATATAGGCCAGCAATAATTACATACGCGCAATAGAGCCCAATATGACAAAACTGCAAAATTCAAACATTGGCTTCCTAAAATCACATTATTTGGGGGTGCGAGAGTTTAAGCCTTCCCAGGTCGCTCCTGGCAGCTCTATAAACAGACGTGGAAACAGGGACAGCTGCTCAGAGCGCTCCATTAGAAACTACAGTAAGCACTCGTCGCCTGGGCTGAAAGGGTCACTCTTCAATAAAGCTGTCACCAGCACCGACGCTGCCAGCACCCATTTAAGCAAGCCGCAACGCGCGAAGTTGGCTCCGGCGCTGTGGAAGCCTGGTAGCACAAATGACCGCTTCACAGTTGTAATCACTTAGGAACGCACCCTGACACGCTGGAGAGGTGGCTCAAAGTGCGACAAAGTTAGCCATCTTCACGTCACTTCCGCTCCGACTACAGGGGCTTCTTTCGGAAGTGCCGCGATTTTGAGAACTGAACGCACCCAAAGCATTGCGAAACCACTATTCCAAGGCGGTATCCGCGCGGGCAGTCGCGAAGTAATGGCTTGCCACCCGCAAAATTTAGGCGTCCGGTTCTGGCCTTCAGATGCTGCGACTTTTTTCGGCAGAGGCCGACAACACTGCCTTCGAGATTTTGCCATCCGCGGCGTCGCGAGCCTTCCCACATGAGCCATTCTATGCTTGAGGAGAAACCATCGCCGCCCTTTCTGTTGGCGGCCGGCGGCACGCCTTCGCTTGTCGTGGCACAAAAAGAAACCGTCATTTCGCCCCTTGGAAATACGCGTCAACTCCTTTTCGACAAAAAAAAAATATTACGAGGTAGTCCTTGTTTAGTATCCGCCACGCGGTCTGGTAAGATTATTAGTGATGACGTGTGCTTGACCGGCATGCAGCGTTATCTATAAAAGTGCGCTGCTGTATGAAATAAAGGCTCTTTCGTATTTCTGCCACCGATGCGTGGTTACTGCTTTAGAATATAACATCTGGCGACGAAGATGGGATCGGCGAGCAGTTTAACCGCCGCCGGCCAGCAGCAGGAACGAGACTGAACCGCTGACGGAGCAAGGCGACGCGGAGTCCTTGCAGCCAGGATTTCGCTGACTGCGTGGAGCAGCGCAGGTACGTGGCGGGAAAGCGAGGCGTCACGGAGCCCTTGCATTAACTCCGTTGGCCGGCTGGAGCAAACGAACAAGAAGCAGCAATACGGACATCGCACATCGAAGAACTCAGCTCTGCAGATAAGTGATAAGTGAACCTTGCTCATTATGGCAGAAGCAGGCAATGGTCAAGAAGGTCATGGTCCTAAGCTAGGAAGGATGACAAAATTCAACTCGAAAATCGACAACATACGCTTGTATTTTGAACGCTCGTATTTCTACGGAAGATTCATAAAAAACTTGGCTACACTCGCTGCACCAATGCACAACATGTTCAAGAAGGATGAGCTGGATGTGGGATGCACGCATGTTCCTAATCGTTCGTGAAATCCAAGCAGCGCCTTATCGACAGTCAAGTTCTGACGTTTTACTACGTGAAGAGCCAATCGGGTTAAGCTGCGACTCTTCGGCCGACGGTCTCGGGGTCGTAATGTTCCACGTTATATCTGATGGTTCCGAAAAACCCATCGCCTTCGCCTCTAGAACTTTGAACGCAGCGGAGCGCAAGTATGCGCAAGGTAAGAAGGAAGCCTCGGCCATAATTTTAGCGTCTAAGCAGGTTTAACCCTTTGCGGTCCCTTGAAGGGTAGTGCCCGACAACGCAACACAGCCGTATCGGTCCGCTGTCGGGCCCCGCCCGACAAGGGTGCTCGTGGTTTAAATTTCGCGGTTTTCTCACTGCGAATCGCGCGCATTTTTTGTATACATGAAGTGCCACCCCTTGAGGAATAAGTGAGCTTTCTTTGTAGAGGTTTACTTTTTTACACTAGGGTGCAGCACTATGTTCAGCATGGAGCCCAGAGCGTACCCGGCTTGCGCGCAGTTCGCTGAGAAGCATGGCCACGTTTTCACTGCGTGCGTTTTACGGTGGTGCTTTCAGCGAAAGCGAGGATGACGTTAGTGAGGAAGAGAATTACGTGTCTCCACCGGACAATGATGACAGTGATTGGACAGAAGTGAGTGACGAAGACGACGACGACGGCGTTGGAGATAACACCTCTGTTGACACACGGGAAACAGTAAGTAACAACCCTGGCCTGCACCCAGGATAATGGTTTGAGCGGTATCATACGCTGCCCAAATATCGCTAAAGGAGTTGCCTGCAGAATGCATGCGCAAAAATAAACATCCTGTGAGTTATTCTTCCACAGTTTGTGTTTCCACAGTGGGTAAAAGTTTTGGACCAAGAAGCGTTAAAGGGGCGACAACTGCTTAGAACATGAAGTGAAATGACTCCGCTAATAGAAAGATTGTCCGTCGCAATGACTCAAACGAAATCTTTTTTTTTTGTAAGAGGTGGACTTATATTTTTATTTCCTTCTTGAAAGTCGCGAGAAATGACCTCTGGCGCCTCTGGCGGCAAAAACATGAACGATCCGATGAACCCGGCCACGTGACCGTTGATTACTGTACTCGGTCGACAACTTTTTGATAGTATTGAGATATTGTTCGTTTCTTTATATTAAAAGGTATTACTCCCTGAAAATGTACATATAGGCCTGCGTTAGTAGTATGCAGTAAAGTGGCGCTGCCTTCGCGTGACTTAATGATCCCATGGTCGTCGGCGCGTCTTGAGCAACATTTCAGCGTGCTCATGCAACTGTGCACGCAGTTTCCAGGTCGCTATTACTTTGGAGCGACATTGTTTTGCTCCCTACGCTTCGCCTCAGAAATGACGCGCGCTGCTACTCGGCGCGGCCGCGCATATGCGTAGTGACGTTTCTGATAACTGGGCAATGGATCGTGCATCGAGAGAGTAACGACGTCGGGACAACCCACCCATGACGCAGGCGCAGGCAACCTTAAACGCACGTGCACACAACGCGGTACAAATACAGGGAATGTGTAAATGGCACATCATCTCACTGTAACAGCTTGTTATTTTCAAAAATAGTTTAAAAGGCCTAAATAAAGGAGGTTAAGCATAGTTACAGGAACTCCTGCGACGCAGAATAACGATAGCTTTCACAAATCGCGAGAAGGGCTGGCGGCATCGCTATTAATTCTCAGCGTTGCTGGAGGAAAGGCGCATCCGTGTTTAGAGCGTTTCAGATTGAAAAATACTGCTTGTAAAATAACTACGTGCTTATGGGATTAACTACTGCAGCTACAAACGCTCCGAAAGGTGAACTTTCTGTCACGCCGTAAAAAAATGGGTCGAGAAAAATCAGTTGTCAGTCCCTTTAATAGATGCCTGTACGGACGGAAATTCACGTTGTATACCGACCACTAACCGCTGTTAGGCATCTTGGCATCTGATAAACCAGTTTCCTTTTCTGGCCGCAGCAAGGATTCAGCGTTGGGCTATCACGCTTGCAGCTTATCAGTAAGCACTGCGGTAGAGAAATGGCAAAAACATGGATGTTGCCGACGCCCTTTCAAGACTGCCATTTCCAGTCAATCATAAATACTACACACAGTAATGTCTAGCAGTTTTTTATTCAACGCCTCTCAACGCAAGCCAAGCGGTTAGTGCGATTAAAGGGGACAGTATTCTCTCCCGAGTCGCGCAGTTCACCTTCGTGCAGTTGAATTTGTCCGGCTGGCCCGCGCACCATAATGATCGATTTCAGCCCTTTTACGTTCGTCGGAACGAACTTTCATACGAGCAAAGCTGTGTCACGTGGGGTCAGCGATTCATCATTCTGGACGAACTTCGAGAAGCGGCGGTAACGTTGCTGCATGAAGAGCACCCAGGAATGCCAAGAATGAAGATGCTTGCTAGGTCGTTTGTTTGGTGGCCGTTAATTGACAAGGACATTAAAGCCACCGTTCGTCAATATCAAGTGTGCCAAACGACTATGCCTGCGAAATCAATAGGGCCATTGCATCCATGGACTTATCCAACTCGTGTTTTGCAGGGAGTCTATGTCGATTTCGCAAGGATGGCGCCAACGTATTTGTTCTCGTCGGATCTCATTCAAAGTGGATAGAAGTAAAATGTATCCAAACTACAGCGACGTCAAAAACAATCGACTGTCTGGAAGAGATAGTCGCAGAGTATGGCTACCAGGAGGAAATTATTAGTGTCAACGGACCTCAGTTTATTGCACAGGAGTTCTCCGATTTTACCTCTCCCTACAGGATTCGGCATACACGTACTATCGCGCTCAGTATGAGCTACATCATGGCTGTCCCGGCGAGCGCGAAACGCCTCCACTTGCTTTCACCCTCACCCTCGTGTTGCCCTGCGGTGGTATCAGCCTCGAAAATGATAACTTCGAGGGTGAAAGCAAGCAAGTGGGGGCGATGTGCGCTCGCACGAGCAGCCGAACTCTCAACCGATACTCGAGAATATGCCATGATCGGCGCCACTGTACAACCCTTCAGAGCGCCCGGTCACGCGCTCGCGCGATGTCGCTCATACCGAGCGTGATAGGACGCCACCGTACCATGCTTCGTCGAATGGGGCAGCATAATTGCTAGTTCAAACAAACAAGGCCATTCTACTGAGGCAAGTCCTTCACGATAACCTGACAGGTCAGCACAGAACTCTGCATCAGCGACTGAGCGACTTCTTGCTTGCTTACAGGAACACCCCAAATTCTGTACCTGGAAGCACGCCGACTGACCTGTTCCTGAAACGACAATCTCGAGTAAAGCTTTCGCTTCTGAAGCCATGTTTTGTACACGATATGAGGTGTCGTCAAGACCGAGACGCTGCCCATCGCAATGACGGCCGAGGAAGGGACCCGCAGATGGCAGCTGGTGATGCAGTTTTCGTGATCACTACGAGAGCGGAACTACTGTCGTGGGAGGAAGCTGTCCTGGTACAACGAGTAAGCGACTCAACGTTTGTAGTCAAAGTCAGAGACCATTTTCGTTTCGTGCATACCGACCACTTGAGACCCAGTTCGACTTCGGTTTCAATGACAACACTCCATCCGGACATCGCAAAAGCTCATCTTGAGTCCACTCCAGGTGCCCGTAATCAGGACTTGCCATCAACTTCCTCAGGAGATGCTCCCCCTGGTGACTCTATGGTTAGTGATGCTACTGCAGGTCAGCTTGAGGATGTACGCTTAGACGACGCCACTTCAACAGAGCAACCGGCATCGCAGCCTGAGGCAGAACACTCGGCAGCGGAGCCTTCAAGCATCACAACTTCAACCACGGCATGACCCGAGCGGTCCCCTTTGCGAAGAAGTAATCGCGCAAGACGTGCGCCTGACCGCTATCAAGCGTCTAATTACCATCGCGGAATGACACGCATATAGCTTTTAATTAAGGAGGAAGGAACGTTTTGTACCCGCCACGCAGTCTCATAGGATTATACCAGCGATGACGCGTGGTTGACCGGCATGCAGCGTTTTCTATAAAAGTGCGCTTCTGTATGAAATAAAGGCTGTTTCGTATTGCTGCCACCGATGCGTCCTTACTGCTTTAGAATGGAACACCCCTGCCCTGCATATTTTGGCGATACAAACGACACATCGTAAAAGTATTTCACTACAGAGGTACTCTAACGGACGGTTCAGGAACACACTTTTAATAAACTAAACTAGTTAGGGTGAACGCGTGCCCGAGAAAGAAACAACTAAAAGGAAGTCTCCTAGCAGTCCCGTAAACAGTCCTCCTCTTCTTCTTCTCAACTACCACCTCTTCTTCTTCTCCTTTTCTTGTGTTCTGCGTGAGCTACGCGCAGCGGCTATTCTCTGAGTCGCAGGCACGTGCTCTCCGCCACTTTTTTGATTTGGTTCGCACGTATGCTGTAAACTATTCGGAGGGCGTACGGATCAGCCAGCGCGCGTAGATTGAGATCATCTTGTGTCATTGCCCCCTTTTCCAGAGTGCATCGTCCCGATGCTCGCGACAAGCTGGTTGCCAGGCTGTCAATCATAACACCTATTCGTAGATGCAGTTATCGTCCAGCAGCGTTGTGTCGTCGATGGTTCATTGTCCGTCGTAATAGGGAACCCAAGCTCAAGTTTGCGGCGCGACGACAGCGCCGCGCTGGCCGCGCTGCGGCTCTGTCGGAAAGCTCTGGAGCTTATGCGCGGCCGACTCAGCCCATTTCACGGTAGTGGTAGCGCACGTGCGCACGCGTTCTTCTGCCGGTGCGGGTAGCGGGGGGGCCGTCAGCTCGGCACGTTGAACCGAGAGGCTTGCTGTGCGAAGCTGCGCATTTCCGCGATGGCAGAAGCGACCCCACGGAAGTGGACGTGAGGTCGGAAGTATTCCTTTGTCGTGGGCTGCCACAACAGTGCAGACAACACCAAGGCACGCGATTTACGTGTGAAACTGTATTGTTTCCCGGTCGTAAAGCGGCGAGAGTAGATAGCTGACAGCGCTGTCTCGCCTTCTCTTTTGGTTGTCTGAGTTCATCGCTTTCGTTCGTTTCGACTACCTGAATCGGTAAGTAACGCGGCGCATGCACACAGCGACTACAGTAATGATTACACGCTGTCTTCTCGCATTGTGAAAGTCCAGTTACGGTTGAAGGTGAAACAACTTTGTGTTTTGATTCCCCGTGTTCGTGAGACCTACCCGTCGTTGTTATACACTCGCGTTATACCGTTAGCGCTGCGCGGTTGGTTGAATTCAACTGAACTCGGCACATTGTCAGATGTTCGGCGCCTGCAATTCACGCGTCGGGAAGGCTGCTTTATCACGCCGGAACGGACGTCCGTGCATTTTCAGCAAGCTTTGACATCGTTCTGCAGGTTTGCTTTGTTTTTGTCACTTTATTAGTGTGATATATATTTAAGCCGCTAAATACAACTGGCACTTAATACATGCTTTGCAATTACAACCTTGAAGTAACCTTCTGTCACCTTCTGACTTTGTGCGATTTTGTAGCCGCGTTCGCGCAGCAGGTTTTATACGCCTGTCAAGTCGATATCATAAACAGAGACTGCAAGCATGACACAAGAGCCGAAAAAACGAGGCGAGCAGTTCATCTTGCTTCACAGTGGTTAAAGCTCAGCTAGCTGCCTCGCGTCTTAATCGGTGGGGGATTCGCCAGCGGCACGGAGGACTTGATTCTAACATTATCAGGAAACAGGGCCATGGCCGTGTAATTTGTTTTTTTCGCACGCCGCAAGCGTTTGTTCACGAAAGTACATGGCTGCTACGGTTAAGCATGCCATATCAAAACAACAATCATTTGATTCGTAGTCCACACCGCAGAACATCCATAGCGTGTACGGCTTCATTTTGGAGTGCGTGTGGACCATTATTAATCTTTAACATGACAGAATGAGACATACCTCGAGGTATACGTCGTACACAGTGTAATCGCGACTTAGGAAATGCATTTCGCTTTGACTCTGGCGTCGTTGTCGTCGATTGTCTGCTCTTCACCGTTAACGCAAGTTGACGAGCCTTTCTCCTTTTATCAAGTTCGTTTTTCGGAAGTGCTTGTCCAGCTGTGAGATCTTTTTGAACCCGTACTGCAGGCGGTACATTGTGAGGCGCCGCGAGAGCTCTGTACGTGCACAGAAGCGAGCGGCAACGTGGTGGAGAGAAGGGAAAACGCTCGCTGCTTACACCCCAGTTTCCCTTTTTCTGCGAGAGATTGCGCTGCCTGTCAAGAGCAGCAGCGCCGCTACACGTTGCTTAGGAAACCTATAAGGTTTCCTCCCGATGGCATGCAAAATTTCTGTGCGATGCCGGCGTCGTGATGAGCTCTCTTGTGCGTCTTGAACAACTTCGTAGTTGAACGAGCCAAGGCGGCGGAACACTCTGTATGGACCGAAATAGCGGCGAAGCAGCTTTTCAGATAGGCAACGTATCCGTATGGGAATCCACACCCATACTCTGTCTCCCGGTGCGTACTGGAGGTCTCTTCGTCGCAGAATATATCAATGCGTGTCGGCTTTCCGTTGTTGGTGAATACGGTGTCGCGCCAGCTGTCTTGCTTCTGCTCTTTGTATATAATCGCTGACATCATAGTCATTCTCGGAAGTCTCATCAATAGGAAACATTGCATCTAAAGGTGTGGTGACCATCCGGCCAAAAACAAGTTGGAATGGCGTCATTCGAGTTGTCTCTTGCAGTGCGGTGTTACAGGCGAATGTTGCATAGGGTAATATTTTATCCTATGTACGGTGCTCTATGTCCACGTACATCGACAACATATCAGCCAACGGTCTGTTCAGTCGTTCAGTAAGCCCATTCGATTGTGAATGATATGCCGTCGTTTACCTATGACTGGTGTGCGTCAATCTCATAATAGAATTTGGCAGATCGGCCGTAAATGCTGTTCCTCGGTCCGTGATCAGCACTGTAGGAGCTCCATGCCGCAGTACGATGTTGGTGATGAAGCATTCAGCGACTTCAACGGCCATTCCTCTAACAAGAGACGCTGCCTCGGCATATCGAGTTAGATAGTCGGCCGCGACAATGATCCACCGCTTCCCCGACGACGACGTGGGTAACGAGCTAAGTGCATTTCCTCTTGTGCGAATGGGGCCTCTGGTGGTTCTATCGGTTGAAGAAGACATGCTGGTTTCAGCGATGGGGTTTTACGTCTCTGGCAGTCCCGGCAAGTTTTAACATAGTGCTGTACAGAGCTGAGCAACTTCGGCCAGTAGTATTTTGTGCCGATGCGTGCCAGCATCCTGCTTACTCCTAAGTGCCCTGCGGAAGGATCGTCGTGGTAAGCCTCCAAAATATCTGGTCGTAGAAGTGAAGGCACGATGCGCAGGAATGTCACTGTATCGTTTTCAATGTTCCTTTTGTACAGGACTTTGTTCCGGAGGAGGAACGCCGACAAGCCGCGGGCAAAAGCTCGTGGAACATCGACAGACTGCCCCTGTAGGTACTTGATCAGTAAGAGTAGTTCCGGGTCTGGATTGCTGATTATGTGCCATCTCTGATGTTGTCACAGCTCCCAAGAATGCAAAATCCTGTCCGCCCTCGGTGGAAGTAGAGGCAGCGGGTTGAATCGGAGCACGTGACAAGCAATCAGCATCACTCTGCTCGCAACCGGACTTATGCACAACCATGACATCGTATTCCTGCAATGGCAAGCTCCACCTTGGAAACCGTCAACATGGGTCCTTGAGATCAGGCAGCCAGCATAATGAATGATGGTCGCTTGTGGCTCGAAAATGCCTACCGTATAAATTTGGCGGAAACTTAGTGATAGCCCATATCACAGCGACGCATTCTTATTCTGTCGCTGAGTAGTTCATCTCAGCTTTCGAAAGAGTGCGATTGGCGTAGGCATTAACCCGTTCTTGTCCGTTTTGCATTGGATGAGTGCGGCCCCGAGACCTAAATTGCTTGCCTATGTGTGGATATCTGTTTCTGCTTCCTCATCGAAATGCGCAAGAACTGGATGGCTCTGAAGGCACATCCACACTTCGTTGAATGCATCCTCCTATTCTCCAAGCCATACGAAAGGCGTGTCTTCTTCCGTCAGCCGCGTTAGCGGTTCAGCAATTCGGGGAAAAGTTTTGACGAATCGACTGTAATAGGCGCAGAGACCCAAACATCGCCTAAAAGCATTTTACCGTTGACTTCGGAAATTTTGCCACGGCCTCCATTTTCCCAGAGTCTGGGCGGACGCCTTCCGCATGACATGGCCGAGAAAAAGGAGCTCACGGAAGCCGAAATGACATTTCTGCGAATTATCGTCAAATCTGCTGACTTGATACCGGTAAGCAAAGCCCGCAGTCTTTCCAGGTGTTGCTCAAAGGTGGCAGAAAACACTACAACGTCGTCAAGAGAAACCAGGCAAGACTGTCATTTCAGACGGGAGAGCACTGCGTCCACCATTCGCTGGAATGTGGCGGGTGCTAAACAGACCAAAGGGAAGTACCTCGAACTCGTATAAATCGTCCGGGGTCACAAACGCCATCTTTTCGCGATCTCTTTCGTCAACTTCTATCTGCCAATATCCACTTTTAATGTCCAGTGAGGAAAAGTACTTGGCATCTCGTAGCCTATCCAAAGTGTCTTCGATTCTTGGAAGCGGATAAACATCCCGTTTTGTGACGGCGTTCACTCTCCAGTAATCAATGCAGAAACGTAATGTCTGGTTTTTTTTTTCTTCACAAGGACAACAGGCGACGCCCAGGGACTTGCTGACGGATGGATCACGTCGTCCTTGAGCATGTCGTTAACCTGATTACCGATAGCTTCTTGTTCTTTTGGTGACACTCGGTAGAGATGCTGGTATAGAGGCCTCATGGACTCGTCGACACTGACGCGATTAGGGACGTTCAGCGCAATAACACGGAGCCACAAGAAAGAGACGCAGACAACACATGCGCTAACTTCAAACCACGTTTATTTGGGAACGCACATGCATATATATAAAACTCTAATCGCAGCAAGCTCACGCCTCGCTCTCTTACAAATATAGGTCTACAAGAAACATGATGTTTTATCAAGAACTCGCCTACAAGTCATCAACTAAACAGGGAATCTCGCACGTGTCATCCAGCAATGCCAAATCATACAGAAAACCCAGTAAATCAAATATACAATCGAAATTGTAGGCGGGTTCTTGTAGGGTGACTTGTAGGCGGGTTCTTGATAAAACATCATGTTTCTTGTAGACCTATATTTGTAAGAGAGCGAGGCGTGAGCTTGCTGCGATTAGAGTTTTATATATATGCATGTGCGTTCCCAAATAAACGTGGTTTGAAGTTAGCGCATGTGTTGTCTGCGTCTCTTTCTTGTGGCTCCGTGTTATTGCGCTGAACATCCCTAGTTATGCATCTGTACCAACCCGCCCAACTCGCCGCACTGATGCGATGTTTTGCGATAGGTGTACATTGGACTTTAGATGACATCGAGAAATATGCGGCGAATTCCCTTACAAGGCTCTCTATTAGCTCTTTTTGACCAGCTAGTAGTGCTGGTTCGATGTCGATGACAGCAAAGACAGAATCCACGTCTTGTAAATCAGATTCCGTGGTTTCAGAAGTCTGCAGCTCCGTAACCTTGACGAAATCATTCAGACTGGCGATGACGGTTTCCATTGCAATGTGTTGCACCTCATTTCCAAAGTTCGTAAGCAGAGCATTGGTAAATCCCTCACGTAGCTGATCAAGGCCTCGCGCCATGCAGATCCCTTTTTGAAGTATGAGTCCGGTGTTGCTGTCAGCAAATCCTTCGAAGTCACTCAATGCTTTGTTGGTTACTGCGACAGATATGATTGATCTCGGCGGTACCATGACGTCGTCATCCGCAATGCAAATGCCATATACGTTTTCTTCAGTGTCGAAAGTAGCGATAGCGTGGCTCGTCGAGAATGAGACACAAGATTCTCGCAAGTTGATTACAGCGCTGTTAACCTGTAAGAAATCCATGCCACTAATCAAGTTTCTTGAGCATTCGGGCAGCACAATAAACCTGGCGACGCACGTGAAACCCCGAATTCCGATTCTTGCGGTGCATATTCCCGTCGGGTCGATGAGGTGCCCTCCTGCTGTACGAACTTGTGGTCCCTTCAAGGAGTCAGCACTCTCTTCAGTATTTTAGAAAGCTCGCCACTTACTACTGAATTATCTGCGCCTGTATCTACCAGCGCAAGGACTTCCTAGTCATCAACGAACCCACGTAAATCGGAAGCAACGTCACTATCAAAAAACCGATGTCTGAGTCGGTTGTCGTCGGTCAAAGTCAGCGATCAGTGTCACAGCGGCCTTGCCTCCACAGGTCGCTGACTCTAGTTTTTCCCGACGTGGATTTGGTGAACGACGCCTTGGAGTGCTTGCTGAAAAGCTGGGACTCGGCGACCGATACCTTTCCGTCGTAGTTGCTCGAGGTTGGTGTTGTTGAAAAGCCACGTCAGCTTCGACGACTCGACAGGTATTCCTCGATTTCTAAGCGGCGCTCACCATTTCGTGGTCGAGTTGCATTTACGGGAAAACCACGAAGTCCTGTCTGGCGATATTGACACATTCGGTAGAGATTGCCAGTGATAGCGAAGTGGTGTTCTGTCGGGAGTACGTAAGACGTCGCTCTTCCTTGACCTCCACTCGGGTGGTGGCTGCAGTGTGCTTGGCGACATCGGGTGCTACATAGGGGTAGCGGCTGCGGCGTCGACACATCCGAGAGGTCGTCGCAGTAGCGCATCGGTATAGGACATTCTCGGTTGCTGTTACAGTGGCAATTCCTGCTGTGTGTTTAGCTGAGGTTCCCGTACCACCTGCCTAACCTCCTCGCGCATCACGTCAGCCAGGGACGAAATCATCGAAGCGTTCTGGTCAAGCCGCTGCTTCTGAAGCTGTTCTCGTAGAACAGACCGTACAAGCTTCCGCAGTACTTCCATGCTGTTTCCGTAGACTCGTGGCAATAAGTCCAGAGAAGTGATGTTCATGTCTCGGTTGTATATCCTTGCTCGCTGTGGTAGCGTTCGTTCCTTCGTAGTCGCCTCGGAACGGAACTCAGCGACGTTGCGAGGCGGGCTCCGAACCAGCCCGACAAAGAGTTCCTGCTTTACGCCTCGCATCAGATGACGCAGCTTCTTGTCTTCGCTCATATTGGGATATGCTCAGGCGGAATAGGCGAGACATGTCTTCCACATACATTGCCACGCTTTTGTTGTTGCGCTGGCTTCTTGTTTGAAGGGCAGCTTCGGCTCTCTGTCTCTCTGCGGTCTCTATTCCGGAAAGCAGCGAGCAGCTCCCGTCGCAAGTCATCCCATGACAGGAAAGCAGCTTCGTGGTTTTCGTACCAGGTTCGAGCGTTGACCTCCAATGCGAAGTAAGCGCTTCCAAGTTTGCGGCCTGCCTCATATTCATTAGCTTTTGCGACGTGTTCAAAGTGTTCAAGCCAGTCGTCTGCGTCCTCGAAGCTGTCGCCGTGGAAATGCTTTGGCACCATTGGCTGATTACCTACAATGTTAATTGGGGAAACCTGAGCTGTCATGTCGGTCGCGTCTGCGTTCACAGCAGTTGAGGTTCTAAGGGAATTCGACAAAGGTGCAAATTCAGGACCCTCACCACGTAGGCGACGACTGCAGCGCTGATGAACATGAGTCAGCTCGTTGGGTCCGAGTCGCTGTGGTTCTGGACTGCGTTCTGTCACTCGAGAAGGACTTGGCATCATACCCAGCAGCTCCACCAGATTTGTAACGCACAGTTCAGGAATACACTTTTAATAAACCAAACTAGTTGGGGCGAACTTGTGCCCGAGAAGGAATAAACAAAAAGGGAGGCTCTTAGCAGTCCCAAGAACAGTCGTCTTCTTCTACTCCTTCTTTCTTGTGGTCCGCGTGGGTCGCGCGCAGCGGCTATTTCCTGGGTCGCAGGCACGTGCTCTCCGCCACACTTTTGCTTTGGCTCGCACGTAGCCGCAAACACTTCGGAGAGCGTAGGGATCGGCCAGCGCGCGTAGTTTGAAATCATCTTGTGTCAATATGTTGCAAAGCGCGACACAAAAGCCTTACAGAGGGAGCACATTTAGAAGGTGTGTGCGCAGGTGGTTGGTGTTAGCTATAAGGGAGCTTAGCCATTGTTCTTTTATCACATGCTGATGTGTTGTTGTTTCAGAGCCACCCATCACACAAGGAGATGGAAGAACTAGGCCTTATACGAGGGGACGAGCTTGTCTACCAGGCCGTGCTTCGCCGGGGATCTGGTACGAGGACATTTTTTGCAGAAAAGAACAAAACATTGCTTTATATGAAAGTCACGGGAGGGAATGGTGGTACTAGCGTGTAATGGAAGGCTGCAAGGATGGCAGTTCATTCAGCTTGGAAATAATTAGTAGTATATCTACCTGTATCAACTTCAACATGGCTTCAGACGTCTTTGTGAATTTACAAATTATCTTATTGCGATAGCAGTTACATGCACACTCTCGGCGGAGTTTTGTCATCAGTGGTGCTGTGCGATTCCATATGTATAAATGTGTGTGTGTGCGTTTGTGTTTGTGTGTGTAATTTTTTTTTGTGAAGCGTGCGATGAGGAATTCGAATCTTCGACCCCTCGGTCCGCATTGCATCGCGTTCAACCACTTGGCCACATCGCATGCATCCTCCAGCATATTAATGGCGAGGTATTTAAATACACCAGTTACTGTTGACCAGCTTGTCATTTGAAGAGAAATGAAAACGGTTTACTGGGGCCCTGAACTGAGAGCTCCACTTAAAACAGGAATCCTGTCCCCACCCTCACATCCTGTCAGAATAAAGCTTCTCTCTCTCTCTCTCTCTCTCTCACACGCACTCGTCACACTGCCTTCTGTTCATGCAGCCATGGTAAAGGCCTTAGTGCTGTTGCGTGACAACTACCCGAGGGAGGCACCCCTGTTTCTGCTGGTGCTTCAGCTACGGGAGGAGTGCTCCAGCCGGGACGATGATGCCGTCAAGGTAAGTGGCTTGTTGTTCATCAGCCTCGAACAGATAAACCTGCACTCGCATGCAGCTTGCTTTTATAGCATGGAAGATCATCATAAAAGCGTCATTATTTGCCTCACACTGCCAGCTGGCACCGAGAGAGACCGGCTCAAAAATAATGTGGTCCTGCATACTGATGTAGCAGGAGCTTGCATGTTCTTTTGAACAATAGCTTTTTCTGGGTCCGAAGCCCTTCAATGCGATTAGTACTCTTTAGGAACATCATCCAATTCACACCTGAAACAGTTTGAAATCGTGTGAGTGTTTAAGCTACAGTGTAATCAAATCATTTGCACCATCAATAAGCAACACATCTTGTATTGATGCAGCGATAAACAGTCGGCTGCTACTTTCCTTCTCAGCACTGCTCTCCATCCTTTACTGGTAAAGCATGCTCCCATTGCTATGCCGATAATCTGCTAACGCTAAAGAGTATGCGGACAAATTAAAGTTATGTGTAGAGCTGTGCGAATAGCAAAATTTTGGGTGCGAAGCGAATTCGAATATTGAAGTGTGAGTGCGAATCGAATCGAATATTTTTCGAATATTTCTCGAATATTTCTAGAATATTTTTCGAAGTGAAATTGCAGAAAAAAAAGTTATAGAGGATTCCTAAGCGTATTCTTATGAGATAGCAACATGAAAGTGTTTCTTTTCGCTAGGTTGATGAAGCACTGGCAGGGTGGTGCTTCGTAGTTGTCTTATCAAGAGTGAGGCAATGTAGAGTCCGAATTCTATTTATGTACATGATTTGGTGCAACCAAAGTGTTTGCCGACAGCACTTTACACGTGATAGGCAAAGATGACATTTCCTGAGCCTCTCCTCCTCTTTCAACTTTTGTGGAGGCCCAACTGATGTGGCGGACAAGGGTGTGCTCCCTTCAACTCCGGAGTTCCAATCTGCCTCGTAGACGACGATATATAAGAACGTCTGAAATTTGGATGCTAAAAAAGCTGGCAGATCCCACGCATTGTGGGAATCGATGTAATGCGAAGCAGCCAGCAAAGAGCTGCATACATCGCCTTGTATGTCATTGAGGAAAATGCGTGTCATGGTTTTCATGTTAACTCCTATTATTTATGTTCGTCACACAGTAACGTCGCGCAATACCAACTTCGGGGTCGATCAAATTAGAGAAACGGCCGCCAGCGCCCCATGAGCGTGGCACGCAAGTCATGCTGTACATGACATACGTGTCATGACTTTCATGTTAACTCGTGTTATTTATGTTCCTCACACGGTCACGTCGCAAGATACCAATTTTGGTGTATATCAAGCTAGCGAAACGGCCGCCAGCACCCCATTAGCGTGGCACGCAAGTCATGCTGTACATGACATGCGTGTCATGATTTTCATGTTAACTCGTGTTTTTATGTTCGTCACACAGTCACGTCGCGCAAAACCAATTCCTGGGTAGATCAAGCTAGCGAAACGGCCGCCAGCGCGCCATGATCGTGGCACGTAAGTCATGCTGTACATGACATGCTTGTCATTGTTTTCATATTAACTCGTGTTATTATGTTCGTCACATAGTCACATCGCGCAATACCAATTTCGGGGTACATCAAGCTAGCGAAACGGCCTCCAGCGCCCCATGAGCGTGACACGTAAGTCATGCTGTACGTGACATGCGTGTCATGATTTTCATGTTAACTCGTGTTTTTATGTTCGCCACACAGTCACGTCGCGCAATACCAATTTCGGGGTAGAGCAAGCTAGCGAAATGGCCGCCAGCGCTCCATGAGCGTGGCACGTAAGTCATGCTGTACATGACATGCGTGTCATGATTTTTATGTCAACTCGTGTTTTTATGTTCGTCACACAGTCACGTCACAAGATACCAATTTTGGTGTATATAAATCTAGCGAAACCGCCGCCAGCGCCCCATGAGCGTGGCACGTAAGTCATGCTGTGCATGTCATGCGAGTCATGATTGTCATGTTAACTCGTGTTTTTATGTTCGTCACACAGTCACGTCGCGCAATACCAATTTGATGGTAGATCAAGCTAGCGAAACGGCCGCCAGCGCTCCATGAGCGTGGCACGTAAGTCATGCTGTACATGACATGCGTGTCATGATTTTCATGTTAACTCATGTTATTTGTGTTCGTTACACAGTCACGTCGCAAGATACCAATTTTGGTGTATATAAATCTAGCGAAACCGCCGCCAGCGCCCCATGAGCGTGGCACGGAAGTCATGCTGTACATGACATGCGTGTCATGATTTTCATGTTAACTCGAGTTTTTATGTTCGTCACACAGTCATGTCGCGCAATACCAATTTCGGGGTAGATCAAGCTCGCGAAACTGCCGCCAGCGCTCCATGAGCGTGGCACGTAAGTCATGCTTACATGACATGCGTGTCATGATTTTCATGTTAACTCGTGTTATTTATGTTCAATACACAGTCACGTCACAAGATACCAATTTTGGTGTATATCGAGCTAGCGAAACTGCCGCCAGCGCTCCATGAGCGTGGCACGTAAGTCATGCTGTGCATGACATGCGTGTCATGATTTTCATGTTAACTCGTGTTATTTATGTTTGTCACACAGTCACTTCGCAAGATACCAATTTTGGTGTATATCAAACTAGCGAAACGGCCGCCAGCGCACCATGAGCGTAGCATGTAAAATCATGCTGTACATGACATGCGTGTCATGATTTTCATGTTATGACTTGTCATTTGTGTTCGTCATACAGTCATGTTACGCCATACCAATTTTGGTGCACATTCGATGAACCAAGCGACCAGGAGAGCACAAAGTCGTAGGCGGCTAGATAGATAGATAGGTAGATAGATTCGCTCAAAGTCGCAGAAGTTCGCTAAGAAATGAAAAAGCTTCGGCTTCCGATTTTTCGGACTTCCTGCCCAAATTTCAGGTCCGAAACAGCCTTAATTGAGCCCCCACCTCTGCCACATCTTTCATCTTCATGTTGGAAGCAGTATTTTTTTGAGTTAATAAATTTGCGACCGTAGCAGAGCTTAAAAGGCAGCCTTGCCACAATACCGGGGTGTGATGAGGTGAAGCATATTGAAAATCTAGGGACCACTTTCAATCGGCCGTTGACTGTCTGTTGGCAAAGTTCGACCTTAACGGAGTTTGAAAGACAGCTTTGCCGCAATACCGGGGTGTGATGAGGTGAAGCATACTGAAAATCTAGGGACCACTATAATCGGTCGTTGACTGTGTCTTGGCAAAGTTCGACCGTAACGGAGCTTGAAAGACAGCTTTGCCGCAATACCGGGGTGTGATGAGGTGCAGCATATTGAAAACGTAGGGACCACTGTCAATCGGACGTTGACTGTCTCTTGGCAAAGTTCGACCGTAACGGAGCTTGAAAGGCAGCTTTGCCGCAATACGAGAGTGTAATGAGGTGAAGCATATTGAAAATTTGAAGGGGTCACTTTCAATCTGACGTTGACTGTATTTGTTTTTGGGAAGTTCGAATAGTAAGATTCCAGTGCGAATCGAATCGAATAGCAAACACTATTCGAAAAATATTCGAAATTTCGAATATTCGCACACCCCTAGCTATGTAAGTACTTTGCCAATAAGGTTAAATATGGGCAGTGTGGTGTTGTCCTCAGTGTTTGTGTTATGGCTGCAAACGCGTAGATCCTGGCATTGACCGGATATCAAAAGCCTGGTGCTCGCTGTGCCATTGCATTGCTGTGACTGCTTGCCAGTTCCCTTGCACATGCGCACAATGTCACGGCTCGACGTGTCGCCAATTGCCAGATTTGCAGCCCGCAATGCAGTTAGGGTGATTCATGGTGTTAGAGAAAAGAAGCCTCAAGATGAACACTGGTCACGCAATTTGCGTCGGGTTTAAATTGCGGCGAGGTTTTACTGAATGATGGGGTTATTTTTTGCACTTACTGCAAGTTAATGCACCACGTAATGGTTAGTGTATTATGTGATGCACCCAATGAATTAAAATGAATCAGTCATTCTGCACAATCCTCGTCCGTCTTGACTATCTCAAAAGTTAACTGATGGCAAGACTTGATGCGCAGGAGTTGGAGCGCGAGCTCAACCTGCACTGCGTGGAGCAGGAGCAGGTGCAGGCAGGCGACCAGCTGCTGAGCTGTCAGCTCCAGCAGCTGCTGGTCTCCATGGACATACTGCTCGAGTCACTGTGCGACCAGCTGGACGCACCACGCGAGTTCTCCAGGGACAAGGTGCTCGCCCGGACGGCGAGGTCAGTTGCTCTCATGTCTTCGTGTTTTTACCACACACTTCACCGTTTATCTATCTATATGACCTATTTGCATCGCTTTCTGGATATTGCAGCTGGGACAGAGAAAGCTTGTCATGAGAATGATGTCCCAAATGATGGTTGTTTAAACTTTAATAGAAAGCCTCTGTGATTTTATACGCGTCTTGTGAGCCTTTTTAGGCATGGAAAATCTATCCAAATACTATCACGTCACGAATGACTGAAAGTGGTATTTTTCAAGTCCGCACTCTGAGCCATGCCTTGAAATTGTGGCTGTAAAATTGTTAATAACAAAGTTTGTTATTTTTGCAGTTAATAACACAAAAGTATTCTAAGCTTATTTTTAGAAGGTTAAGAACAACATACGGTTGGCTTGGTGTGGGCAAGAAAAGGCCTCACATTCCTTAAAGGTGTACTGACACAAAATTTTGGAAAGCCATTTTGGAAAGCAAAAAAAAAACGGAGAGACATCGGCGCACGGAGGTGCATCGGCGCATTAAAAATATTCCACGTATTCCCGAAGCGTGGCAGCACATTCCAAGCAAGAGAAATTATATAAGAAGGCTCGCGTTTGAAACCAACCACTCCGTGGGCGTGCTCGGTTGCGCAAGCGATAGCCGGCGCGCCGTTTTGCGAAGCATAAAAAAAGCAACAACAGAGAGACATCGGTGCATGAAAAAAATTCTGCGTATTGCCAAAGCGTGGCAGCACATGCAAAGCAAGGGAAATCATCGAAAAAGGCGCGCACTTTAAACCAGCTGCACCGCAAACGCGCTCGAATGGGCAAGCGATAGCCGGCGCGCCGTTTTGGGAAGCAAAAATAAAATACAACGGAGAGACATCCGCATATGAAAAAAAATTCCACGTATTCCAGAAGTGTGGCAGCACAGGTCAAGCAAGAGAAATGATCGAAAAAGGTGTGCGTTTTAAAAATAAACGCTATGCCGTACATGTACGACGAAAACCCTTTGGTACCAGGAAGCTTCTGCCGTACATGTACGGCGAAAACCCTGAAGGGGTTAAAAACTTGTTCTGTGCTGGCGGGAGCACTCAATATGGAGAAGTGATAGACGGATATAGTATGATGCACTGCGTAGACAATTGGTAATATATAAATAGTAGCTCATATTACTAAAAACATTTGGCTCTTATGTATCGTTCTGTGACAAAATAAGTAAATTTGATGGTTTTCTGAGCTCAACGAAAGGATACTATAACATGGTATGCTTCACTAGTGACTAATGATAAAGATTGCTGATATCTGAGCTGTCTTGGCTTACCCTTTTACACCTACATCGTTATTTTCTCCAATGCAGGGGTCCAGGAAGAAGCCGGCCATACAAGTTTCTCCCCAAACCAGGCATTTTCACGCAACGAACATAACAATTTGTATTAACAATATGAACATTATGAACTAATAAAAAAGCGAGGCCATTCAACTGTACAGAATGTGTATTTGCTCCGTGCAGTAAATGTACAGTACACTTGAGATGCAACTTATCAAGTCGTTCTCTCTTTTTCTTCTTCTTTTTTTGTTTTGTTTGTTTTGTTTCTTTGTAACAACGCCTCCTTCATTCATCCAGAGTGCCTTTCTACAGAAAAGTATTGGTGAATTCCACTTGTCGATTCGAAGCAACCCTCTCTGGATGGAGTACTACACGTTGATCCGCCTCGTAGAGCCGGATTTCGCCGGAATCACGACAACGCATTGCCATCATTTCCATTGCATTGGGCACCTCGGTTGTTTTCAGCGCTTTTTGAGGCGTTGTCAATGTGGGCAACCAGATGTGTGCGACAACTTCCACTGTGCTCCTTAACGAAGCGAGTTTATCGATCAGTCTGGATTGGGTTGGTCCGCGCCGGATTTTGTTGTTTCCTAGTGGATTCAGCACACCCCTCGAGATCTACCAGTGAAATTCACCGTGTATGCTGTCATGATAAATGTACAATTGGTTGTTTTTCCGTTACTGGCTCGATTGAACGAAATCGGCTTTCCTGTTTCCTTTCATTGGAAGGATCCATGTAAAAGTATTTTTTGCATAATGCATCTCTTTGGAGCATCACCCTACGTCACGAAATTGCGGTGGCCCTTTTTTGGGAAGCTTAGTAGTTAGTGGCTATGTTTTCGCTGGCGCATGTGCTGTTTGCCGTTGTGCAAACAAGAAAACAAATAACGTTATAACAACAAGCTGAGTGACAGCACAGTTAGTTGTACAGAAAGGCACAAGAAAGGTGGAATAAGTTTTTGCGAGTTTCCCGTTGATGAAGACCGTTGCAAGAAATAAATCACAGCTTCAAATTGCAAGAACCGATGTTCAAGGCCACCGATTCACTTACGTCCAAGTATTGAGCAGTTGGCTAGGTGTGCTTCATCTTACAGAAATGTTTAACTTTCTCAAAAGTTTGTCATTGTATGCCCCTCACCAGATTTTTGGTGCAAGTCTTCCGTGGAGACTTAGCTTGGCGCAAATAAGTTTGTGGTGTGGGTAGCCTAGTACATTGCCATACATGTATATTGAATTCATAACCGTTTCCACTGCTTTATAGAACTGCAGAAGTCTCATGTGCATCAGAAGGAGCTTGATGAACTCAGATGACCTAAAGATGCGGCTAAAGATACATCCACTAACAAAAGAGTGACTTTGGCGATGCTTTTCCAAATTCTATGCACTGCGATTGATTACACACCTGACACAGGGGCCTTGGACATGGCTGTTCTGGTTGCGATGCACTTTAAGGCTCGTTCACACCTGCGACCAGCACTGGTCGCGCGACCAAGTTAGTCGCAAAACGACTGGTTGCAAACGGTCGCAAATGACCGCTTTGGTCGCAAAAGTAACTGCTTTGGCCGATTCACTCGCTGCGCGATTTTTTCAGCCGCGCGACTGTAGTCGCAAACCTTTGAACCAGTCAGACGCGCAGGAACAGGACATTGGCTTATTTTGCAGGGCTACAGTGCCGACGCGAATTTTGTGTCGACGGGCAAAAGTCACGCGCAGGTGTGAACGTCGGTCGCGTCAAGTCGCTTTTTGGTCGCCAGTCGCAAGTGGTCGTGCGACCGGTGCCAGTCACGGGTGTGAATAAACCTTTAGGAGATATATGTGCCTGTTGTACTTCACAAACAGAATGAGCCTGCAACCACCTGTTCACAGAGCTGCCAGATTGCGGTACCAAGTGGATCGTTGCCAATTGTGTCATAGTGATTTCAGTTCGCTATGGCAGTACACCGCAAGCTCCATGTGTGAAACGAAAACTTAAAATAAAGGTCAGAGTAAACCATGCAGTATGGAAGTTACTTCTTCCATTTGTGAAGAATTCGCCACCCCTTTGTAGCACTTTCGTAGTGGTTATCAAGCGGGGGATGGTTGAGACGTCACTGGCGACGTCATCGCGATCGCAGCGAGGGCGAATTGGACTGACCTGCAGAAAAGCTTATTCTGCCATGAAGTCTTTGCAGGAAGCTGCATTTGTTGGCATCCTCTACATGTGAAATATGGTGTGTAAATCTGGGCAGGGCTACATTGTGTTGCAAAGTTTAGTAAAGATTCTAATTTTGCATTTGATGACCAGCTAAGATAAAGGCTGTGGCAACTTTCACGTGCTTTAAATCTTGTGTCAAAACAATGCGCCAGCGCTCCTTGAAAGTTGGCTTTTTCGCACGTTGGGTGTGTACGCGGTGAAACAACATTTACAGGAGCAGTTTCGACAATCTTTCATTTTGTTAGACCTGAACTCTTCTTGCACTCTCATCATTTTCTTGGCGCGGCTTGCGTTAAGTCGTTCTCCTCGTGCATTACTGAGAGCCAGTTGTTTCTGTGGTATAGCTTTTTCCTTTGCAAGCATCTAAATTTCCAGAGAATGTATGTGTGCGTGGCGTTGCAACTGCGGCGTTGACAACAACCATTGTCCACATACGATAACGAATGCTGAACACGGTTTTTTCTCGTTCGATGCTCTGAAAAAAAAAAAAAATACGGTATTCTGAATTTTGGTACTTTTGATATCGTACTGTGTACAGAAAACGCTAAATAAAGTGTAACTATGTTTCGTATAACAATAACGAGCACGAATGATTATAAATTTTTCTTTTGGACCAATGTGCTGATAAAGTGCAAAACATCTATTTTGTCGCCGCAGTCGTGCTTAAAAAACTTATGTATCCCATGTCTTTGGCATTAGTTTTTAACACTAGTGCAGTGTACCCACTCGACCATGTGGAGCCAGTTTTTAAAAGCCAGTTGACGTTGTGCTGACAAATTCTTAACAATAACTTTATGTGGAAACACCTGTAGTCGGGTGCAGCTTAAGCAGCTCAACTATAGATAAGCAATGTGTTCCTTGAGATTCAGTACAACTTTATCTTTCTCGCTGCTCCCGCGTCACGGATACGCTGCGTCTTTATAGTCAGATACAACTTTAGAAGTGGGCGGTGTTTCTTCTTCGAAGGCGTATGCGCACAAGCCTGCACCAATGGGCGCGCGCTCCAGACTGACGTCATGAGCCGGACGGCCGGTGACTCCTCCTTCGGAGAACATTGCCGAGTGCATGAGCGGAATTATTTTTCAGTCGCAGAGGCTATCGACTGCAGCGCTTCGACCGTCTGGGCGGGGCCTCTCCGATATTCTTAAGTTGTATCCGACTTTGGGTGAATGGAAGAAATGAAAACAATGGTGAAAACTGGATATTTTGAGGACCAAACATATTTGATTGGAGGTTTATTTTTAGCTCTTAAGAGTAACTTATTGTCTTTATTAGTTCTGTAAGTAAGTACGGGAGATTATACTGATGCGTTGTAGAAAATGTGTACGAATTAAATGATGCTGCATTTCTTGTCTTGGTACATGGCGAGGTTGTCGTTGCACGCGAAGTACTTCCCGAACTTGTCAAAGTGAGCGAGCGCTATTTCCACCCTGAAAGTAGAAAAGTAATACATGATTCTTAACGCAAGCAGCTACAGTCGCGCTCAACATGACTTGCAACACGGGAGCGCGTGGCCTCATGAGTTCAAAGATTGCGCATGGCTTCAACTTGTTTTCATTTCCCCAAATAAATAATGTTTTCTTATTTGGGATTATCCTGAACTGAGAGAACAGCGTTTAGTTATAGAAATAATGGCTAGTGGAAGCCATGCACAGTCTTTGAACTCCTGAGGCCACGCGCTCCCTTGTTGCAAGTCTTATTGAGCGCTACTGTACGTCCACGCGCAAGAAAAGGTGTACATTATGACTACACCACGTCGCGAACGCAAATGTGGGAAAAGTCTGCATAATGCTTGCGCACTGTCTCTCTCAAACCCTCAGTAGTAAAGATGGGAGCCGACGTATGGAAAGAATAAAATTTGTGTAAACAGAGTTATACTGCTTCAGACCGGATGGCCGAAATTTCGTTAGGTGGACCTATCTTGATCCACCCCTGGCATTTCTCCAAAACAAATAATGATACGCTTGAGACCGTGGCGTTGCCACATGTTGTACTAAATTAAGGAACAAGAGTCGGGCACAAGAAGACATTAGCGGCCTGACCGATAGTGTGGTAGTGTGCTGGTCGCCACATTGTCCGCCTCGGTGGAACAGTGGTTGTGCTGCTCAACTGCTGACCCGAAGGTCGCGAGTTCGATCCCTACCGCGATGGTTGCATTTCGATGGAAGCGAAATGCTGGAGGCTCGTGTACTGTGCGATGTCGGTACACGTTAAAGAACACCAAATAGACGCAATTTCTGAAGCCCTCCACTACGGCGTCCCTTAGAATCATATCATGGTTTTGGGACGTAAAACCCCAGATATTATTGGTGATCACCACACCTAAATATACGCCATATCGGGGACGTAGCCAGGGATATGGCTTGGGAGTTCAACCTTACCCCCCCCCCCCCCCCGAATTTGGGAGGGCATTCAAACCCCCAGAAATACACATACATTTTGTATGTGTATATATTGTAGTGACCGGACCCGCGGAAATATCGCACGGTAGTGAAAACACAGTAGCCGCTGTGAGAGGCGTAGGCACACCGACTCCGTGGGTCATCATGCGCTCAGCTTTTTTTGTACATAGCTCCCCCCCCCCCTGGTGGTGTCAGTTGTCACATAGATATATGCGTGCCCACATACAAACACATGCACGTACATGAAGGAAGGGGGTCGAACCCCCTTACCCCCCCCCCCCCCCCCAAAAAAAAAAGCTCTGGCTTTGCCCCTGCACTGTGCAACTGCTCAATGTCGCGTGAACCATTCCATACTTGTTCATCAACTGCTCCCGGTATTCAGCTGCTTTCACTGAAGCTTGCGGTAAAGACCGAACAGATCTGGCGGTTTTCACTTGTGTTTTTGTGAGAGGGTGCTTCGACTCCGGGTCTCTCACCTGTATTGTGGATCCGGCTGTGACGTCACAAGATTGACGATGTCTCGCAGTTGCGTGGGCACACTTTCACACCATGTCTGGAAGAGCAACAGTTATGCAGGTGTCTTAGCATTCGTGCTATTCACACCAGCTGAAGTGAGTCGACAGTGCGAGCCAGAATCATCATGTTGTACACAAGTGCGTTGTTTATGCGACGACGACGATTATTATTGCGGTAGCAATTATACGGACATTGGAGCAGCATTTTTGCCGTCGCCGTCATGCTCCATATAAACTCCGAATCGATAACATCGCCCCGCGCGTAGTATGTTCTGTGTGCGAGAGAAAGCTTGCGAAGGTTGCTGACGGGCGTGGCTCAAGCAGAGATGGAAAGCGCCGGCTGGCTCGGTCGAGCGAAGGAGCATGAAGGGGGGCCATTGGGGGGCTCAGTCGCTCGAGCAGCAACTGCGAGCTTTGATCAAAAGGGCGTGGTCGCGCGCGCTATCTCGACATCAGTATACGGCTACTACCCTTGTACGTTCTGTGCTCTCACTGCTTACTTCACGTTGAGACGACAGACAACACGAAAATCGCTCACTGGAGCGGCCGTATACCTTTAAGCCAGCGTTATGTAGAGTTACGCGTGATCAGATTCTAAACGAGTGAGCTGCTAGCCTTACTTCGTATGAAATTCCAGTTTGTTGCTGTCGCATTCGTTGCTTCGGCCTTGCGGCGAAACTGACTTATTATTCAATTTATTGCCATCATTCTATTTATTGGTTCATGCCACCACGATGACAGCTCCTAGCAACGTTAATATAATCCTCTCTTGAACAGCCCATCGCATCTGATGTCTGTGAATTTGTTATTTTCATCTCACCACCTAGTTTTAATTCTGTCGTCCCCGACTACTACTTCCTTGGGCTTGCAAGCAATGCGTCACCTTAATAGGTCAACTGTTATCTGGCCTGCGCGTTATATGGCCTGCCCAAGTCCTTTATTGTTGTTGTTTTCTTTTTTTTTGCAAACGACAACAGCAAATTTATCGCTGTTCTGTCCCTATCGAGCAGCGCGTCTTCCCTTCGTACGTACCACTAGCTCAGCGCTGGTGGGTTAATTCGTTGATCGTGACGGGTGATGGCAATGCACTTCGAGCACAGGCAGAAGACCAGCGCGACTTTGCTTATTGCAGGCCTTGTCCTTGCGCCTCGAAGTGCAATGCCATCACTTATTTCGTACTCCGTCTCTCGTTTCATGATCCTAAGTGTCTTATCCAGAAGTTTCATTGACCCCCAAGATTTTGCTCCATAAATTGGTACCGATGATACCACTTCACCAAAGCACAGGTTTTGGCTGTAGTTATTGCACCGCGATTCGCTGATGACATTGCATTGATGAGTAACGCGGGAGACGAATTACAGCTCATGATTATTGAACTGGATACGGAAAGTAGAAGAGTAGGTCTGAGAATTAATATGCATAAAACTAAAGTAATGTGGAACAATCTTGGCAGAGAACAGCGCTTTGCGATATGGGGCGAGACACTGGAAATTGTAAAGGAGTACGTCTACTTAGGACAGGTAGTAACCGCGGAACCGAACCATGAGAGTGAAATAACTAGAAGAATAAGGATGGGATGGGGCTCATTCGGCAAACATGATCAAATCATGAATGGTTGTCTACCACTATCCCCCAAGAGGAAGGTATACAACAGCTGCATCTTACCGGTACTTACCTAGGGAGCAGAAACCTGGAGACTTACAAAGAGGGTTCAACTTAAATTGAGGACGACGCAGCGAGCGATGTAAAGGAAAATGATAGGTGTAACCTTAAGAGACAGGAAGAGAGCAGAGTGTGTCAGGGAACAAACGGGGGTTAAGGATATCATAGTTGAAATCAAGAAGAAAAAATGGATATGGGCCGGGCACGTAGCACGTCGGCAGGATAACCGGTGGTCATTAAGGGTAACTGACTGGATCCCAAGAGATGGCAAACGCGTGAGGGAGAGACAGAAAATTAGGTGGGTAGGTGAGATTAAGAAGTTTGTAGGTATAACGTGGCAGCAGAAAGCACAGGACCGGGTTGACTGGCGGAACATGGGAGAGGCCTTTGCCCTGCAGTGGACGTAGACAGGCTGATGGTGATGATGATGATGATGATGATATTGCACCGCTGACTTATTGTGGCCCGCGACCGTTTTCTCTGCTCCCGCCTCTTTCTTAGTTTGTTCATATCTCGTCATTTTATTGCTTCTTCGTGTTTATATATTTGAATGCTCAAATGTGACCAATAACGTGAATTGGACGCGATCTAACGTGTTCTTTGTCCAGCAGTCCTTCTCTTTAATTGTGGCCTGAACTCTGGCAGTGACCGTACACTTTGCGTTTAATACTTGCAAACCGGCTCCAGGATATACGAACCATTGCGAAGGATATGAAGAAGAGCTGGTTCTGCGTGAGGTCCAGGTTCTGCAAGCTGCTGTGCTCGAATTCTTCCTCGAATTTCCGCATGAACAGACGGAACCCCTGCGGGAGACGAGCGCGGGTTAAGCGTGCTAGTGAAGTGTGCATAGCGTTTTCTTATTTTTGTAATGATTGGATCGGTTGTCATTCACAGTAATTCAGTCGGAATTACCTGCTTTCTGAACTGCACATTTACGAATTTATCTCGACGTGGTCGGAAGTCCAGTTGCGAACACTATTACGTGCATGTGTAAATAGCCTATATATGCCCGATTTTTCTTTTCACGAGGTACTCCACGCAATTTTCGTTTTTACACTTTGATTCAGAACACAAGCAAGTAAATATCTGATTCTATTTTCGGCAGCCCGTCTTTTTTTTTTTTTTTCGCAGTCGTAAAAATCGCTATTTAGAAGCCCTAATACGTGAAACAGCACATTTAGTTAACTGCAAAAGAAGCCACAAAACGTCGAAAACGGAAAAAGCAGAGCGGCAGAAAACAGAGACAGAGCGCAGAGACGTGGCACTACGTCTCTGCGCTCTGTCTCTGTTTTCTGCCGCTCTGCTTTTTCCGTTTTCGACGTTTTGTGGCTTCTTTTGCAGTTAACTAAGTATGTACCAAGTTGCCCAACAAGCAACTCTCCTGAACGTGAAACAGCACACTTTGAAAGATGGCGAAAAGCAAAAAAAAAAATAAAGAAAGAAAGAAAGCGTGCACATTCAGTGCTATAATAAAAGGGAACCTTGGCTTCTAAATTTAATGCCAACAATACCCACACTAACAGCAGGTTTCCCACCTACTTTTCATTTTTGCAATGTCCCTTGAAAGCTGGCTTTTTTACAAGCATACTTTAAAACAGGTGAAGCTATACTAGCAAGAGCACTTCTGTCGAGCTTCTTCTCTGAAGGGTTTGAAGAGGACGCTCTGTCATCTTGCACTGTCGCCATCGTCGTCGTTACATTTTTCTGGGGGTAGGGGGGGGGGGGAGGAGATAAGACTGGTATTGTTTGTTTTGCTTTCTCTTACAACGCCGTTCGCTTGCTCAGGACAAGTGGGAATCGTACAAAGCGTACCTTGTAGGCGAGGCCGACGGCTGCCATGCTCGTGACCACTTCCTTTCGGAACGTGTTGATTTCCGTCTGCAACACAAACAACGGTTACCAGCAATTTCTCTGATACGCATTCCGTGTCGGGCAAAACGAGAAGTTAATCGGATTGCGGCATTTACGCCAGGCTACAGTTTGTATAGGGTTTTCCATTAAGGGTGGGTCGATGTGGAAATGGAATGAAACAAGCTGTGTGTGAAGTATTAACGAATTTCTTTTTTTATCTGAAAGGCCCATGTATGCCATTATGTATAGAATATGACAACGTTCGAACGTCCGCCGCGGCTTCCCACGGTGGCGCGCATCCGAGTGGTACAATTTTCAGTGACTCCGCCACATCGATCCGGCTCAATTTGAGCGATGGCCTGGGTTATGTAGACTCTGAGGGTATCATCGGTCGATTGCGGCTTATTGGTATAGACCTGCAACTTCGGGAAACCCCGCAAGAAAAAGTCTAGCTGGGTCAAATTGCACAGTCTTGGTGGTCAATTCAGGTCAGCCCTGCGAGAGATACCCATACCCTCAAATCATTCATGCAGAATGTCCATCGTTACGTCCGCTGTGTGGCACGCGGCGCCGTAATTGTGCATGAACCGAATGCCGTCTACGTACATAATAGCGTTCAATTTCGGTCAAATAAATCGGTTATCATCTTTCCCTAACCCTCGTCATTTTCGGTGACGGCCTCACCACCGTCGCTCTCACAAAAGTATATGGTCCAATGGCGCCGCCTGGTGCACCTCGTGTTCTCTGGCGTCGTCCCATGTACGGGAATCGTGCTTGTTAACATAGCCATTCATCCAAAAATGCGCCTTGTTGCTAAACATGATTTTTCGGCGCAACGTTTGCACCAACGAACAGTCATTTTGACCATAAAATTTCATCATTTGGACGCGCTACTCAATCGTGTAACTTTCCATGGTGATTTGGCATCAGTGAATGAATAATAAACAACAGATTAGACAGACGCCACTGAAACAACGTGGCCGCCACAGATTGCCAACATCGACCCAACCGCCCTTAATGGAAAACCCTATATAAGCAGCGACGAACTCAAGGAGCTTTCCTTTCATGAATATTATAATTATTATAATTGCCCATATCCTTGCCTCAATCGTATGTCCAGAATCAGGACCGACTGAACTTTCTTAAGAATAATTCTAGCTTAAGACGCTTTTTTGTATACGAGTCATGTTTGGTGACGATTTCTGGATACATTTTGACGAACTTGTTATTGCGTACTGCGCATGCAAATTTTCGCGTGTGCTTGTCTTTTTCTCTCGTTTTTTTACGCTGTCCTCATCAGAATGCAGTCAGCGCGGAACGCCACGTTGAGTGGCACCAACGCCTATTAAAGGGCCCCTCACCAGGTGACCTAACGAATTTTAGTTAGACATTGCAAGTTGTTGCGAGCCCAATTAAGAGCATTATGTCACAAGAATATTTCTAATCGGTCGGTTAGAAGCTGAGAAAAACAATAATTTGTAGCGGCGCGAAACCATGATGCGAGGAGGTGAGCTGCAAACCCTTGCCGCTCGCCCCGTGCAGCCTTCGCAAGCCAAATCCCTTCCCTGCCCTCTTCGGCACGCGAGCAGGAGGATCACATAACGCATACGCATGAACACGTCATGCGCACAAAATGTCACGAGCCCATGACGTGCCCAACCAGCCCGAGCCCCCGAGACGCGAGCGGTGTTGTAGCGGCGTTCTTTGAGCTTCATCTCTGCAAGCTATGCCGAATGCACCCTCGCCTATCACTTGGCTTTTCAACCTATTACTGAGCACGAAAGCTGCAACATTTTTACGGACGCGAAACTAGCGGTGTGCCGCATGAACATCTAGTTAGACGCGGGAGGATAAATGAGCCTAATGAGCGCTGGAACGCGGTAGAAAATTAGTTTCGTTGTAAAGGGTGGCGTCTGCACGATGCGCAAAGCGCGAGAACACGAACGCGTGCGAAACGGAGGTAGATTAGTCTCGAATCTCGCTGCGATTCGCAGTAAAATTAAAACAGAAAACGCACACATTCCGTTTGTGTGTTTTATTATTGCTCTCAAGTTTTATTTATCCATTCAAGCAACAAATTACACCAACTACACGTCGTGTCAAATAATTATCGCAGTGTCACGTGCTACTGTTAGCGACGTCAGAGCATAGTCGTCTACGTAGAGGAGCGAAGTCACAGCACTACCATCTACGTAGGGCCATTCTCTCATGTACGTCATCCCCTCATTCTCTGGGCGCGCGGCCGCGAGAAGAAGGGCAAGCGGCGTTCAGCTTGAAATTTGACCCATTTACGTGGCGCGTAGCGTTGCAAATTTTCGCAGACGTAATCGTGAACGCCAAGTGCATGCATTGCGCTCGTCAACTCAAAATTGTCAAGCCTGGTGAGGGGCCCTTTAAGGCGAAAGCCTTTAATGTCTCACACTCGCGGTGTCCGACCGTGTCCGTCCGTGCCCTGGCACGGTGCCAGCTGTGGCCTCTCCCCCTCACACTCTTCAGCAATCATGCGTAGCAACAGTTGCGCGTTGCTCCTTCCAACGCGCGCGGCGCAACTGTTGCGCAACGCGGCGTCGTCGTCCAGCGGCGGCATCCGTCCGTCACGCGCAACAGTTTCACGCTGCTCCTTCACTGTAAACCACTTTTGCACCTCAAGGGGGTTTCAAGCAAGCAAAACACCCTTTGCCTAACCCAAATTTGCAAAAATTAGGGTGTAAGGGTGTTTTCCTTCCCCAAAATAACCTTTAAGGGGTAATGCTCTAACTAAACACCCTTTAGGAGGTAAGGGTGTTATGGGTTACCGAAACACCCATGGCCCGTACCACAGCGTGCCAGATGATAACTGGGACTCGCTGATTAAAATGTCATTGGATCTTAGGCGAGTTTAGATTAAAGGATATGTCTCTTTTAGGGATACCTACAAGCGTACCATGAATTTACACCTATTCTCTTAATGTTTAATGTTCATTTATACGGAACAGGAATATCTCCACCGGCACTGAACGGCGGCTCAAGATCTATGGCTATATATACCAGATGGTCAGTGTAAGGCTGTGTAGCACGCATGCACGAGCGCTCCGTCCATGTAGTATTTTACAATACGCTCTGTTGTGTGTGCGGTTTGGCGCGTGCCTGCACCTTCTGTGCTGATGTCATCTGTAATTGCTTGTCCCCTGACTGGAAAATTTTATTTTTCACATTTTTCAATGATAAGGGTGTTTAGGCTATTGGAAACACCCTATGGTATGGGTGTTTTTATACGTTAAAACACCCTTTTCCTAGGGTGTAAGGGTGTTAGTTATAGACATGGCAAAACACCCTTAAGGGTGTAAAGTGGTTTACTGTGTTCCAACGCACGTTGCGCAACTGTTGCGCAATGCGGCGTCGTCGTCCAGCGGCAGCGTCCATCCGTCAACGCGCAACAATTGCGCGTTGCTTCTTCCAACGCACGTTACGCAACTGTTGCTCAACGCGGCATCGTCGTCCAGCTGCGGCTTCCGTCCGTCAACGCGCAACAGTTCCGCGTTGCTCCTTCCAACGCATGTTGCGCAACGCGGTGCCGTCGTCCAGCGGCGGCGTCCGTCCGTCAACGCGAAACAGTTGCGCGTTGCTCCTTGCAACGCGCGTTGCGCAACGCTGCGGAGGCGTACGTCGGCGGCCATGGCATAGTCAAGTCGAAATTGGGGCGCAGGCTTTCGCCGTACACACTTTGGAATTTACTAACCCCCGTATTCAGAAACGCTCCTTGACTTGAACTTGACTTGCCACCGCCTCAAGGGAGCGCGTTTGAAATGCGTTCGTGCTGCCTTGGCACCGTCTAAAGACAGCGCGTTCGAAACGCGTTGAAGGCGGTAGCAAGTAAAGTTCAAGTCAATGAGCGTTTCTGAATACGGGGGTAAGTGTCCTTCAATTTTTTTTTGCTTCTCACGTGATTGACTGACTTTTTAAAATAAAGTTTTCTCTCTCCTCTTTAGTGTAGTGATTTTCTGCTACCACTTGGCTTCGATTGCCTTCAGAAACATTTATTAATTCGCACAAAAAGTGCCTACAACACCGGTGCATAACTCATCAAAGCCCTCGCCTCGACACAGGTATTTTGAACGTTCTTTGCTAGATATACCACGCAACCGCAAGAAAAAATGAAAAACAAAATGAACTTACGAACAGTACGTGCCGCAGCGCATAACCTTAAGACTGACACAAATAATTAACTTGAAGCTGAGCTGGATATAAAAATACACTTCTGGAAAACTAAAAACATCACACAATCTGCAAACAAACGTAATGATGTAATGTAAGAAAAAAAAATGAAACTAAAATGTGAGAGGTGTTTTCTAAAAGTAGAAGTCTGTTCACACCTTGTTGACGGGTTTGAAGAGGCTGTTGTAGCATCCTTCGACCGTGTGGCTGTAGTTCCGTATCGTGGACGAGTCCCACCAGCACATGTAGGTGCCGTTCTGGTCGAAGCAGCGACCTGGAAATTCGCGCATGCAGGGCGCCTTGAGTGAGGCTATTAAGAAAATGGGAACGGCGGCGTTTTCAGAACACCGCTCTCGTTTCCTTTTTCCAGACGTACCACCTATGCATGGGAACTGCTTTTTCAAATCCAATTGGTAACCTACGCTGTGCCGTTTGGCGTTACCACTATTTTGCCAGAATCACTACTGCCAGAACCAGAGTCGACAGCGACGTGCCACTCTACCAGTGACGTCATTCGTGACGTTTGTGCTCGGGTCACGTGTCTTCGAACTGTTGAGGGGCAAATAGACTCTCCTTGGTTGCGCCCAACAAGCGATGAAAATTCTGGTCTGTAAACTACGCTTGCCGGCGGTGTTTTCTGACCATCAGCTGTAGCGCGTCGAAACGCGCGGCCCCTGTGCCGGCCACGCCGACAGGCGATAACTTAGGTCAATGTTATGTATGCTTGCTCTAAACGCGAGAGTGAGAGTAAAATACTTTGGTCTATGGTGTTCCATGTCTAGCATGCACAGCGCTCATTACGGGAGAAATAAGCACTCGCCTTCGAATATTAGGGAGCTCATCATCTTCGAAGCAATGAGAAATCCGAGCGAACCGAAGTTCAGTGCACTGTGTGAAGGAAAAAGAATCGTAAAAGTACCAGTTATGTGCTCTTTTCTAAACTGCGTCATAACATCCTGCCAAAGGACAATAGCGCGCAATGACGTAACGCTTAAGAAGGTGTCAGTGCAGTCGGGGCACGTTTTTTTCTTCTAATTTTCAGTCTGCTGTGATCCTTTAGATATTCCCTTTTTACCTGATCACCATTGCACTCGGTCAGTTACTTACGAAAGGTAACGTCAACAGACTGTTTCACTTAATTATAAAGGTGGACGTTTCTTTTTTTGCAGAAATGTCGGCGCATAAAATATTAAAATATTAAATAAGGGGACGAGGCTTGTTACATACGCATGGATCAATTAGGGCGATGTTTGATTATTTACGGAATTATTTACGCTGCCGGAATTAGAAGCACTTTGTCCGTCTGGAGCATGCATGTCATGAAAATACACGTATGATCTACAGTGTAGGAGCAAGCGTATGAGCGTCTTGACGCTAAAAAACTTGATGACGTTAATTCTTATAACGATCTGTCTAATTGCAACGATACCTTTCTTTTTTTTTTCCTTTTGTGTATCACAGTAAAGCACTGATTTTTAATTGTTTTTCTAAAAGCCACTTAATACAGTAATACACCTTGTGAGCGTTCTCGGTCTCAGGTCACTGACCAAAGCCTCGAAGGATGTTCCTAGGTTGTTTACCGCACTGCAGGTTGGTGTTACATTAAAATACGGTTATGGAAACGCTTTGAAATGTCAGTACTATACAGGTATACATAAGCTCGTTCGTGGCTACCTGTTTTTTTTTTCTTCGAGTCGATGATCAAATACAATGGGAAAACTATTTCTTGCGTGACATACAGGGAACAACTTACGGACTGAGACCCTCCGTGTAGAGGGGTGGTTCTAGCATCGCCCCTGGAACGACTGCAACAAATAAAGAAAGCAGCGTGTGGTCATCATGTATATTGACAAGAACGCAGCGCAATTTCACCTCATTATTAAAAAATGCAGTACCAAACTTTCGCCCTTTAAAGTAACAGGCTTGCTTTGACGCCATGTTTATTATTTGTCACCTCTAAAAGCATTATCGTTTCGAATTAAATTTGGAGCATCAGCTTAAATTCATTGTAATGCCAATTAAGTGTCGTATACTTTTCGTATAACGACATGATGCATGACTGCGTCACGATAATCTATAAATAGCTGCTGTATTGACATTGATGTTTTTCTAGGATAAACGTGGATAACTTGAATATAAAAACCAAATGAGCCGTTAGAAAAGCAGATGCGTGAAATTGCGCACTTATGTGAAAGTTACTGAGCCGCCAGTATGTGACATAAAGGTGGCCGAGTGCTTAACACAATGAACAAAAATTAACTTTTAGCAGTGTACATATTGTTACAACGGAAGCTTTAATGTACGTGTGTGAGCATAGGATGCCTAAATACGGCTAGCCGCAGGCGAATGTTCTGGATCAGATTACAACGAATAAGCGCGGTACTAGTTCGATAAGGATAGGGGTAATATAATGAAATTGAGTTGTTGCATGACTTATACCGTACATAGATACTTCGTGATTTTCCCTATGCGGGGACGAAGGTTTTATGCGACGAGCAAATATATCGTCCCTCGACTCAAGATTCGCAATTTACAAAAACTCTTAATATGACTGAGTCACTACAGGGACCCGTTATAAACCTAGCTCCTCGTATAATATAAAAACCTCGATAACTTTCAAAGGATGACTTCATGGCTGAACACGCATTCCACGAACGAGAATGCTTAATGACGTTAATGACAGAGATATTTATTACACATTAATTTGTCTGGTTCGAACTCACTCGTCACTGTTATTCGATTACGATTCTCATTTTTCCCTCTCGTTATTGCTCGCGAGTGTGCAGGGCCGTCCACATCAAAGGTGAACATCTCATGAGTATTCGATACCTCATAGAAGCTTATGTTTAATATACAATTCTGACAATAATTATTTTTTTATCGACACGATGATTAGACGTCATGTAACAGATATTTCACTCGTGAAATAAAATAAACGTTCTGGTTTTACGGGCTTGAATATACTAAGAAGTGTTCACCTTACATGTGGTCGACCTTGTACGCGTACGGAAGGTTGTCGATAGATATGCATAATCACACAATTCAACAGAAGTAGGGCAACTTACCCACTGTGTTGTATATTGGATCGTATGACACTTCCAGGGAAGAATATGGCACGTCGCTGAAAAGAAGGGCAACACAGTTGGTAATAGAGGTTAAACGCTTATGTTCATTTCTACATACCTATTATAGAATCCAATGGTGATTAACAAAAAACATACAAAACCCAGACAGTAATCAACACGAGAATGATCACAACAACTTTTTGCAGTTATTGCGTTCTGAGCAGCTTTTTTTTTTCTTTTTGGTACTGATCGCGATTCCCTATTTACAAGCTTTTTAACCGCGCTTAGGATAATACACCGTCTTTACGTATATATTCCAATTCACTTTATTAAGCACCCATAATAATCTGAATGCCACAATTCACGTAGCCCATTCATTCATTCATTCATTCATTCATTCATTCATTCATTCATTCATTCATTCATTCATTCATTCACCGCAGTAAAACGCTAAATACCAGATTTACACGCATGCAATGTGCTTTTGTGAATGGCTGTCCTTCATGACTCACTTGGTGAACTCCGGTCGATTCCAGGTGAGCTTTTGCCACTCCCGCTCGGCTTCGGAAACCATCAGCTTGACGACGAGAATGACGTAGGTGTCCTGGTATTCCGTCTGTAGGGAGTGCAGTAGTACAGTGGTTAACTATAGACCGCTGAGTAATGTCACGAGATGGTGTTTTCATCGATATGCTAGCCAATAAGCAACCACCTCTGGTGTCTTGTACAGAATTGGTACATCGCGAGCACTTATTCGTGCATCCAGGATGAAACCCTTTGCCCTGGCGTGGTTTCTACGCGTACCATGGCGGCCGACTGGCGCGCTTCGCCGTGCGCAGATTTTCCAATGATCATTCATAACAGATTCGACGCAATGCAAACGGCAGTCCATACTTACGAAAGGTAGCTCAATCGACATGATCTAGGAGAAAACAAAAATATGTCTTTTTTTTAGGAAACTGAAAATGCACGACGTAAGCCGACTGGCAGATAAATCAGCGCAAGAAAAAAAAAGTAACGTACGCTAGAGAAATTCATTGTTGGGCTAGTTGGCTTGCATAACTGATGATATACGTGTCCTAGTTCCATTATTTTTTTTTTTTTATTTTTACAAGTACTGCAATCACCAATTGATGATCTTAGGAGGGTGGTACATGAAGTTAGTCATGAACAAATGGCAAGTACATGGACATATAATTATACAGGTATACAATGTGTATAGGGCAAATTCAAACTTCCACGGGCAAGAAGGTACAATAAAAAATATAAGAGGCATTTATACAAGCATGTACAGTAGTATGTAATACGATTCAACTGGTAGGTGCACTTTCTAATTCCGATAAAAACAATGGAAGTGAGGATGCTGAAACAATTTCATTAGTTAGTTTATTCCACTCGACTATGGTGCAAGGAAAGAAGGAATACTTAAATCAATTATTGCGTGCGGGAACAGCGGTGTGCCTACAGCGGCCAAATTCCGATAATTTCTTGAGTGTGTTCAAAGGCAGACAAATGGGGGACTTTAAGAACCGGTCGTGCCACTTATGTTAAATATAGAATCATGGCGGACAGCATATGTGAGTGAATGCAGCGGCCAATGACAGGGACCATTTACGAACGGAAAGCTCTCGTGAATACGGCTTCCGGTTCGTAGATGGAATTCACGTGGGGAAAAATTAGTGTATGACCTGGGCAGAAGATTCCGTAGGTCAAGTAAGGAGAGAGCGCCATAGCGATCGAAGAGAATCGCGCAGCTCAACATTGGAATGCAGAGAGAATAAGTGTCTGTCTCTCGTGCTTTCGTATCTGCCGTGCGGCCTTCGTGAGGGACCTTGCTTTTATTGACAGCATTTG